>NC_086204.1:30131027-30346027 GCF_035770615.1 Melospiza melodia melodia | reverse complement strand
TGATGCTTTTCCATCGCAGCTCCCACCAGGATTATTCCAGAGGGCAGGACCAAAGCTGCTGAATCAGGAGAGCCAAAGCACCACCGGGATGACCCTGCCCCGTCCCAACATCCCCCTGGAATCACCTCCCCGAATGCTGCAATTCCTCCCGCGGCTCGGCGAGCAGCTCCCATTTCAATTTGTGCCAGTTAATCTATATGCAAATGAGCGGCGTGCATATGGCAGCGCTCCGCCAGGACCCTCAGCTTTGTTCCACAAATGTTCCCGGCGCTATTTTCCCGGGATGACGTCCGCGGAGTCATGGTTACAACAATGCCGCAGGAAGCATCCCTCGCCTCTCCCGCTCGGGAACAGCTGAGCCGGGCACGGATCCCGGCAGCCCACATCCAGCGGGAGCGGAGGGGGCGCTCCGAGCTTCCACACCCCGGCAGGGAGCCCAGGGAATTCTCCCTTCCCCATCCAGGGCAATGGAGGGGGCACTCCGTGCTTCCACACCCCGGCAGGGAGCCCAGGGAATTCTCCCTTCCCCATCCAGGGGAATGGAGGGGGCACTCCGTGCTTCCACACCCCGGCAGGGAGCCCAGGGAATTCTCCCTTCCCCATCCAGGGGAATGGAGGGGGCACTCCGTGCTTCCACACCCCGGCAGGGAGCCCAGGGAATTCTCCCTTCCCCATCCAGGGGAATGGAGGGGGCACTCCGTGCTTCCACACCCCGGCAGGGAGCCCAGGGAATTCTCCCTTCCCCATCCAGGGGGATTGGAGGGGGCGCTCCGTGCTTCCACACCCCGGCAGGGAGCCCAGGGAATTCTCCCTTCCCCATCCAGGGGGGGTTTGGAGAGGAAAGTCACTGCTGTAATAGCCCAGGAAGAATCCAAGGGAAATTTCTTTTCCCCATCCAGGGGGATTGGAGGGAGCTTTCGGTCCTTTAATACCCTGGGAAAAATCCAAGGGAATTCTCCCCTCCCCATCCAGGGGAATGAAGGGGGCACTCCGTGCTTCCACACCCCGGCAGGGAGCCCAGGGAATTCTCCCTTCCCCATCCAGCGGGAGTGGAGGGGGCTTTTGGTCCTTCAATACCCTAGGAAGAACCCAAGTGAATTCTCCCTTGCCCATCCAGGGGGGTTTGAGCAGACAATAGGTATTTTAAAATCCCAGGAATCCACGAATGTCTTGGGAAGAATCTGAGGGAATTTCCCCTTCCCCACCCTGCATCCCCCATCCAGGGGGTTTTTGGAGAGGACAGTCACTGTTTTAATATCCCAGAAAGGATCCGAGGGGAATCTCCCTTCCTTACCCTGGATCCCACATCCAGGGGGATTTTGGAGAAGGCAGTCACTGTTTCAATATCCCAGGAAGAATCCAAGGGAATTTTCCCTTCCCCACCCTGGATCCCACATGCAGGGAGGGTTCTGGAGGAGGCACTGGGTGTTTCAATATCCCAAGAAGAATCCAGGGAATTTTCCCTTCTCCACTCTGGATCCCACATCCAGGGGCATTTTGGAGGAGGCACTCGGTGTTTTAACATCCTGGGAGGCCAACTCAAATATCTCAGGAAGAATCCAAGGAAAATTTGCCTTCCCCACCCTGCAGCCCACATCCGGGGGGGGTTTGGAGGGGGCACTTGGTGTTTTAATATCCCGGGAAGAATCCAAGGGAAATTTTCCCCCACACGGCAGCAAACAAGGGGATGAGCTAAGATGCGCCCTCCCCAACTTCTCATTATATTTAATGGCTTTGATTATTAAGCAGTTCCTCAGCACTTCCAAAGGCTCCTGAGCTGGCTCTGAGCTCTCCTCGTTATTCTGTCACTTGTCCCAGTCCCCATCCCAGCAATGTTCCTGACTGGAGGGACACTCAGCAACCCTGGGAGCCCCAGGAGAGATCTTTGAACCTTTTTTTCCTGCCAGGTGTAATTCCAGCCTGCTCTCCCTCCATCCTATCTTCCCTCCTTTCCATTTTCCCAAAACATTTCTGAGTTTAAGACCCAAAAAACCAGTTCTGGAGTGCAGATATGAGACCCTTTTCCAGGTAGGAATCTCCACAGTTGGTCTTTGCAGTGTTTTTTCCCTCACTATATTATCTTGTACCTCCAGCTTTGTGTGCAATTCAAAATCTGCCTTTTAATTCCCAAACATTCCTTGGATTCATAACCCCAATAACAGCTCTGGAGTGCAGATAAAAGCTCCTTTTCCAGGCAGAATTGCTGGCTTCTACAGTGGTTTTCCCTCACAATATCTGCCCATATCTCAGGCTTCGTGCGCAATTTGAAATCTCCATCAGAATTCCCAAATATTTCCTGGATTAACATCCCAATAGCAGCTCTGGAGTGTGGATAAGAGAGCCTTTTCCAGGCAGGAATTTCCACATTTGGCCTTTGCAGTGTTTTTCCCCTCACAATATTTGTTTGCATCCTGGGCCTTGTGTGCAGTTTGAAATCTTCACTGGAATTTCCAAACATTCCCCCTTTTCTGTTCCCTGTTGGTCCTTCCCTAGAAAAATTTTACTGCTGTCAATCTTGTCCTTATTATGCAATTTTCTCATTTTTCTCATTGCTGAATTCACCTGTAATTTCCCCATTATCTGTTTTCAAAGAGGCAGCTTTGGGGTGTGTTGTTTTTTCGGGGTTATTTTGGAGTTAATGACTCCCACCTGTGCCTTTCATGGCAGAAGGCAATAATTAAAGTGCAGCATTTCAAGCATTTTCTTGACACAAGCGTTGCTTTCCCATTATTTCCCAGTTTTTTCCCCTCCACCACTGTTTTTAAAGTGATGAGCGAGTGACAGGCATTAAATGTCACAGTGACAGCCAAGGATTTGGGACTGAACCCACCCCAGGCCACTCCCTGCCACAGCATCCACACACTTCAAACCAATTAAAACAGATTTGAAAAGGCCAAAGCCCAGATCTTTCTGTTTTCAGCCATTTTTTTCCCTTTCCACCTTTTATTTGGGTTTTAATCATCAGCTGAATGCCTGGGCTGTGTCTGCAGTCAAAGATGTTCAGTCTTTGGCATGATTAAATTAAAAATTTAAATTAAATTCAATTAAGACCTCCCATTTTCTGGTAAAATCTCCTTGAATTCCCAAGCTCTGAACTGACAGAACCATTCTCAGGAAATGAGGAGAGGCAAAGCTTCCACTGAAATAAAAGGAAGGAAAATTCCTTGGGAAAAGATCCCAACACTGCTACAACATCCACATTCCTCCATTTAAACCTTAAAAGTTCCTGCAAAAACAAGTTTTAGGATTCCAGGAGAATTATTTTGATTGGAAGAAACCTCTGAGGGCAATTTCAACCAGGAGATCCTATGGAAAAGGCCTGCCAGAAATGAATATTGTCAGACTTGAAGTAAAATCTGTTCATTCTGATGATTCAAGAGGAGCAGCTCCAGCTTTTTCCAGGGCTGGAATAACATCCAGCATTTCACAAAGTCACCTCAAAGTCAAACTCAAACACATCCAACTGCAGGACGGGATGGAAATTTCCACCCATGGAAATGCTTAAAACAAGGGATTATTTTAGTGGTAGGCATTTATTTCCTTTATTAGGCTCTGCTGATTCCATTCCCCTAAAATAAGGATATTTTTTCTGCATTCAATACCCTCTTTGGGGTAATTCAACCCCAAATTTGTATTTATTTCTTATTTATTTCCAGCTGAACAGGACTTGGGTGCTGGCACCTCCTTTAACGAGTGTTACACCCAACACAGGAAAGAAAAAATCCTGTTGGATTTAAAAAGGCAAAAAAACCCCCTAAAAGTGTGTATTTAAAGGTCAAAACTGCCAGTGCTCCCTGTTACAAACAGCACAAAAATCCCATTTTGTGTGTCTGGTTTCAGGTGTCAGGAGCATTTTCCCCATGAATTACTGCTGGATGGAGAGGGGGAGCCTCAGAAATTGCTCTCAATAAAGGATCCACTTCAGATCCTAATTCAATCTCCCAAAGTACCCTGAATTAGTTCCCATTACTGCTGACCCAGGGAATTATCCAATCATTCCCTCTTGCTCTGGATTTGCCGGCACTGAACTCTGCCCCACGTGCAGAGCAGGGTCCTGCCAATCTGGCAGGGAGGGAATGGGTTAAAAAACAAGGATCTGCACCCACAGCAGCACTCAGGATTCCAGTGAGAAGGAGTCCCAACTTCAGCAGGAAAGATTCCCAAATTCCAGCAGGAAAGATCCCCAAATTCAGCCAGAATTATTCCCAAATTCAGCAGAAAGGATTCCCAAATTCCAGCAGGAAAGATTCCCAAATTCCTGCAGGAGAAATTCCCAAATTCCAGCAGGAAAGATTCCCAAATTCCTGCAGGAGAGATTCCCAAATCCTAGCAGGAAAGATTCCCAAATTCCAGCAGGAAAGATTCCTAAACTCCCACAGAAAGCACTTCCAAATCAGCAGGAAAGATTCCCAAATTCAGCAGGAAGGTTCCCCAAATCCCAGCAGGAAAGATTCCCAAATTCCTGCAAGAAGGAGTCCCAAATTCCCTTAGGAATGTTCCCCAAATTTCCTCAGGAAGGATTCCCAAATTCAGCAGGAAGGATTCCCAGTGCTGAGAATCGGGCAGCACTGTGGAGCAAAGCAGAAACTCCCAGGAAAGGAATTCACTCCATTCCTAAATTCATTTTGTCATCTCATCGTGGCCATGGAATTCCAGACTGGTTTGGACTGGGAGGGGCCCTAAAGCTCATCCAGCTCTACCCCACGCCAACCCACTCCATGATTCCATAATATCCTACAATATAAATGACATTTAGGGGGATTGAAGAAGAGAAGCCAACAGAAAAAGAAATCACCTTTGTCTGAATCCCTGAAAATGGGCAGTGATTTGCATTACAGAAGAAATAAAAATCAGATTTCTGGTTTTTTAGTGAGAATTCCAGGGCTCACATCACGGAATGAACTCTTGGGTGAAGGGACAGAGTGTTCAGGAAGCGAAGGAGCTTTTAACCCAAGAGTAAAGACAAAGTGATGTCCTAATAAATTAAAAATAAAGCAATCAAGGAGTACACTCCTGAGGTGATACCTGAGTGGGAACATTCATCCATTGCCACTAAAATGCTTTATAAACAAAATAAAACCTTGTTAAGGATGTGATGTTCAAATTCTGGGAAGGTCTATCCAATTGTGCCCAGAACAGAATGAGGGATTATCCATAAAATTCGAATTAACCTTGGATCCAGGTCTTGCCTAACATAAAGGGCTGCTTTTATTCTATTCAGAGACCAAAGAATTGGATTAACAACACAAAGATTTATACTTTAGTAAGGAAGGAATACGAAATTAAATCCTGCCCAGAAAAACCCTGCTGGGTTTTGGCATCACAGAGTTGGATACACAGAATCTGGGGATACAGGCAGGAACTGGAACCATTTCCCAGCACATGAAACCAGGTGAAAATTCCCCTGGCAGAGCTGCACCATTTGCCAGTTCCTCAATTCAATAAAAAAAATAAATTGGAATTTAGTAAGAATTTCCCGGATTTCACAAACCACTCATTTCAGTAATTGGAATAAAGCAAACCCGGTCTCACTCCAATGCTGGATAAGACACAATTGTTATGGATTAAAAAAAAATTCCATAAAAACATGGATATAATTTAGGGAGACAAGACTTTTAGGGAAATTTCCCCTTTGGGAGTATGTAAAGGAGGCAGCACCACCTAGAGAGAGGGCTTTGGTCTCACAGGGAGGAATAATGGAATCCAGCTTTTCCAGCAATCCAGACATCAATATTTGGAGAAGGGAGGCAGGGGAGACAAAGAAAAAGACAGGGGAAAATCCTATCAATAAAAGGAGTTCACTGAAGAGACCTGGAGGATCTGAGTCCTCGTGGAAATCAATGATCTGCTGGGAACAGTCCCAGCGAGGATGGGAATGCTGCAGGACCAAAGAATCCTGGAATGGTTTGGGTTGGGTGGGACCTTAAATCCCACCCCTGCCATGGCAGGGACACCTTCCACTGTCCCAGGCTGCTCCAGCCCCAGTGTCCAGCCCGGCCTGGGGCACTGCCAGGGATCCAGGGGCAGCCACAGCAAATCTGGGAATTCTATTCCAGCCCAGTCCCTCTCCACCCTCCCAGCCAAGAATTCCTTCCCAATATCCCAATATCTCAATCTACCTTCTTTCACTCCCAGCCATTCCCTGTGTGCTGTCCCTCCTCCCTGTCCCCAGCCCCTCTGCAGCTCTCCTGGAGCCCCTTCAGGCCCTGCCAGGGGCTCTGGGCTCTCCCTGGATCCTTCTCCTCTCCAGGTGAGCACCCCCAGGTGTCCCAGCCTGGCTCCAGAGGGGCTCCAGCCCTGCAGCAGCTCCATGGGTTCCTCTGGGCTCTCTCCAGCAGCTCCAGGTGCTGCTGATGTTGTCCCCAGGGCTGGGGCAGCTCTGCAGGTGGGGCCTCGCCTGGGAGGGGCAGAATCCTCCGTTTGCTGCTGGTTTTGGTGACGTTCCTGCCACATTTAGCCTCCCACCCCGGGAGTGCAGAGGGAGCAAACGGATCTGTGACTCTGGGAACTGCAGCCAGCAATTGGGCAGCAATTACCTCCCTCCCTGACCCGCAGTTCAAACAACACACACAGAAATAAGGGGCCTTGTGCCTTCCCAGGGAGGTTCAAGCTTTAATTACAGTGACTAATCAGCCTGCGCAGGGTATCTCTGACACAACAAATTCACCAAAACCATGGATTTTTGCAGAAAAAACCTCCAGGCAAAGCGGGGATGTGACTGCTCCAACCCTCCCTTCCCACTGCACTCGAACCCTCTCCAGCTTTTTTTTAGAGCAGATGCAGCTTTTATTCCTTTGGAGCTGTGTGGGCCAACAAAGCCCAGAGAGGCAGAGGTGGGAGGTGGAGCTCTGACAGAACACCCTGGCACTGCTGCCAGAGGCTCCTTTTCCCTGGATTTATGGAGTACAATGAGATTTGTACTCACCTGCATAAAAAAAAAAGCTCTTTAAATAGATAAATGAGTAATGGTTTTTAAGATAAATGGTCTTTTATGTTCAGAACTGTTGTTTTACTATTTGTACTACGTCGTTATGGGGCGGCTTTCCAGGGCCTGAAGGGGCTCCAGGAGAGCTGGAGAGGGATTTGGGACAAGGGATGGAGGGACAGGACACAGGGAATGGCTGGAAGCTGGAAAAAGGGGGGTTTAGGTGGGATATTGGGAAGGAATTGTTCCTGGCAGGGTGGGCAGGGGCTGGGTTGGAATTCCCAGATTTGCTGTGGCTGCCCCTGGATCCCTGGCAGTGCCCAAGGCCAGGCTGGACACTGGGAGCACCTGGGACAGGGGAAGGTGTCCCTGCCATGGTGGGGGGACTGGACAATCCTGAGATCCCTCCCAACCCAACCTGCTCCAGGAATTCCTTCAGTTCCCCACAGAAGTTCCCTGGAGTTCCACTGTGCCCCTGCTGGGAGCAGAAAGCCACCTCTGTGAGGAACATTTCCAGAATGTTCTGATCTCTTCCCACCCTCCAAAGCTGGTCCTCATTAACCCAAAACTTTTCAGCCTCGCTCAGCAAAGCACTGAGGCTCAAGACCTCGTAGCCTGCCCATGGAATAGAGCTCAGCTCATCTCCATCCTCCCTCTGAAGCTTTTCCAAATGCCCACATCCCTGCTGCAGTTTTGGAATTATTTTGGAATTATTCCTGGCCCTAAATGGGAAGAATTTTCCTTCTCCTGCAATTTTCATGGAACTAAGAGAAAGCAACTGCCTGGAGAGTAAATAACACCAATTTTGAAATCTCCCCTGATGTTTTGCTATTTCTGCCTCTTTCTTTTCTGGTGAAAATCTTACTTTGCTTCTTCCTGTCTGCCACACTTTTTTCACAGCAAAATTCTGTAGCATCTCCTAAAATTAACCTGTGAAAATGCAAATTATTTGCTCTGAGGGTGTTTCCTTAGGCTGCTCTGATGTTACATTTTCCATTCTGGACACAGAGGTTACAAATGAAAATATTGCTCAGCCAGCCAAATTAAAAGGTGTATTGCAAGAAGAAGCAAATTGTTGTTGTTGTAACAGATTACAAAGCACAAAACAATTCTTTTTTAGTGCTGGAGGCAAAAATATCAATCCTCTCTGCTGGCCTAAAATCAAAATTTGAGTATTAAAGCAGCTCAGCTTTCAGCACAAGGCCAGTGGTGAAGTGTGATGCGCACATGGAGATCATCCCCATGAAATTGGCTCAAAACCCCCGAAAATTAATTGAACAACTCTAATTGGGAAGATGCAGGCAGATTAATGAATTCCAATTTGTGTTCTGGATGTTTGCTGCAGTAAACAAGCAGCAAGAGGAGCGGCGTGGTTGTGATTCCTTGCTGGAATGCCTCCGCGAACGCAGCCGTGAATCATCGAGCAGTCATGCTCCTCAAAGGGCAAAATCAGCCATGAACGGCCCGGAATAATGGGGAAAACAATCTCTGCTGGCTGCCAGCTTCCAGAACCCCCACAGCTGCCAGCTGGGTCTGACACACAGCAGCTCCACCTGGCAGGTGTCTGCACAGAGCGCCAAAACCCCACGGAAAACAGCAACGGGATGGTCACTGCAAAAACCCAACAGTGGGACGGTCACCCCAAAATCCCAGCAATGGATGGTCACTGCAAAAACCCAACAGTGGGATGGTCACCCCAAAATCCCAGCAATGGATGGTCACTGCAAAAACCCAACAGTGGGACGGTCACCCCAAAATCCCAGCAATGGATGGTCACTGCAAAAACCCAACAGTGGGATGGTCACCCCAAAATCCCAGCAATGGATGGTCACTGCAAAATCCCAGCAATGGATGGTCACTCCAAAATCCCAGCAATGGATGATCACTCCACAATCCCAACAATGAGATTATCACTCCAAAATCCCTACAATGGGATGGTCACCCCACAATCCCAACAATGAGATTATCACTCCAAAATCCCTACAATGGGATGATCACTCCACAATCCCAACAATGAGATTATCACTCCAAAATCCCTACAATGGGATGGTCACCCCACAATCCCAACAATGAGATTATCACTCCAAAATCCCTACAATGGGATGGTCACCCCACAATCCCAACAATGAGATTATCACTCCAAAATCCCTACAATGGATGGTCACCCCAAAATCCCTACAATGGATGGTCACTGCAAAATCCCAGCAATGGATGGTCACTCCAAAATCCCTACAATGGGATGGTCACTCCAAAATCCCAGCAATGGATGGTCACTCCAAAATCCCAGCAATGGATGGTCACTGCAAAATCCCAGCAATGGATGGTCACTCCAAAATCCCAGCAATGGATGGTCACTGCAAAATCCCAGCAATGGATGGTCACCCCAAAATCCCAGCAATGGATGGTCACTCCTCCAAGGAGAGGAAATTCCCCACTCTGGGTATGATCAGCAGCCAAGAGGAGGCAGAAACCTCCAAATTCCACATCCTTTCCCTCTTTTTTTCCCCATCATAATTTCCACCAGAGCCTGGGAATTTGGGGTAGGGCAAAGACAGCTTCCACAAACCTTTTTTCCATGGTTTTGACAGGAAAACAACAAACCAGACACACTCACTGCCCCTAAAACCTGACCACACCAAAGTCCCACAGATACAAAGAATTTCTATCTGCAATATTATTGATTCCATTAGGGAAAAACTACTGAAATCCCAAAAGAATCAATGGGATGACTGTGAACATCCATAATACAGGAAATTAAGAATGAAACACTTCCTGGAAACTGCAGGTTCCCCTCATGCTGTGCTGAGTTCAGAACTCACCCACAGGCATGGAAAAGAACCCTTGGCCAATTTGTGCTGCAAGCAAAACAAAGAAGTGGGATTTATGTTGGAAATTCTTGGGTTTCAGCCTCATTTTTATCAGAGATCAACTGCCCTCAATCACTCAACAACTCAAAATTTGGAGTGGCTAAATTTCCAATTCTTATTTCAACAACAAAACTGGAACAATTTGCACTTGCACTCTGTCAGGACACCCTATGGATATTTTCAGCCATTAAAATTTAATGCATTACATGAAGGAAACTGGAAATTGTTTTCCCAAACTCATAAAATCCAGCTCTCCAAAATCCAAAACACTGCCAAGAATCACAGGTTCCCTACAAAGACATTTTGAGAATGAAGAAATAAAGTGATCACACTGCACTTTTCCACAGAATTATCCACAGGGGGGCTTATTAAGGCACCAAAACCCAATTAAAGGCAGCAGATGAACCTACACATTTTTGGATGTAATTGCTGCGTTGTGTCTGCTCCTGCCTCAAACACAGCGTGGTGCCCTGGAATATTGGTTTGTCAGGAACAGAAAACCCAAAAAAAAACCCCTACAAACACAAGCTGGGATAAGTTAGGACCTCAAAGCCCATCCAGTGCCGCCCGTGCCATGGCAGGGATGCCTCCCACCATCACAGGGTGCTCTAGCTGGATCACACTGCAGGGATCCGGCCATGGCTTCTCTGGGAAATTCATTCCAGGGAAATTCATCCCAGGGCCTCCCAGGGGACATTTCTTCCCAAAATTCCCAATCTAACCCTGTTTAAAATCGTTTCCCCTAAAGTTGAATCCTGTTTAACGTGTGGCTCCCTCCCTCTGCCACCAGCCTCCCTTCCCTGCTCCATCTCCTCTCCCGCTGTCCCTCTGGACACAAACCCCTCTGGAGCTGCTCTTCTCCCCATCCAGAGCGCCCTCAGCTCTCCCAGGCCCCGAATCATCCCAAACCCCAAACCCCAAACCCCAACCCCTGCACCTGAGGGATCTCTGGTGAAATCCCAGGGGAGCCAAGAGCCACGCCAAAATTAAGGGAATAAAAAGCAGTTCTGTTTATTGAGGGGCCTTCAGGCGCATTTAGGGCAGACAAACCACCTCCAGGGGCTGCACCCAAAATGGATGATGGGTCATGAATTCTCACACTTTTATAAGTTCGGTCCATTTGCATATTGAGGGTTAATGTGCCAATTACAGCTTCAGGTAATGAAATAATTCACCCCAAGTTTGCTGCTCCCAACTCATTTTTGTTTCCATGTCTCAAGGCCTTCAGGTACATCTTGGGCAGACAAACCACCTCCAGGGGCTACACCCAAAATGGACCATGGGTCAGAGGTTTTCACACTTTTATAAGTTTGGTCCATTTGCATATTGGGGGCTAATCTGCCAATTACAGCTTCAGGTAATGAATTCATTCACCCCAAGTTTGCTCCCCCCAACTCATTTTTGTTTCCATCTCTCAGGCCTGAGGCAGTGAGGAGTCCCTGATTGCCAGGCCCGGAGAGGAATTGTTGTGTCTGCCCAAAATGGGACAGCAGCAGCTCACACTGAATATGAGTTTAGAGCTGTGCACTAAAGAACTGCAGGATCACAAATAAGTGAAAAATGGGAAAGCTGCAATCCTAAGGCCTCACTGGACAGCGCTGGCCCTTCCCCTGGCACTCTCACCCCACTGGGACTCCAAAGGGACAAGGGGACAGGGACAGCAGCCATCTCCTGGAGGCTGGTGGAGCCCCTGAAATCCAGAAACATCCACACAGAAAATTCCTCCTGCTCTGTCCTCAGGAGACTTCAGCTTGATGACCTGGAGATTAATCTGCTGCAGGGAACGCAAATCCAAGGAGCCCCACACGTGTCCCACCAATCCAAACCAGTTCAGCCAAGGATTAGAGCAGTGACATGAGGGAAAATGCCTTAAAAGCTCAAGCCAGGGCCCTAAAAATACTGAAAAATATGAAGATGCACCTCATCATTCTAAAAACTAGACACAAGATTAGAAATGTGACATTTTTCACCTCAGCTTGAGCGCAAATTCATCCACTCCCTATGAGGCCAGGCCTGGTAAAAGCAGGATCAAAAATAGATGTTCCAGCTGATTAAATTCTCAGCTAAACAAATTGTCTACAGGAAAATGCATTAGAGAGATGCAAGAGCAGCAGGACCCTGGGATGAAATTGGATTCTTTGGATCATGTGTCTGAAGTATTCCAAATTCCCTTGTTTAGCAGGAGAAATTAGCACAATAGGGACACTCCAAGCACGCAAATTCACTGCTCACACCTGAAATGTTGTGTGAGAAATGAGATGGGTTTGAAAGGAAATAAAACACCAGCATAAAACCCCCCTGGGATTAGAATATAGAAGGATTAAGATCAGAAAACAGCCCTCTTTTAGCTAAACTAGTTATACTGATTGTCAACATTTGTTTGCAGGTATTAAAAAAAAAAAGAAAAAAAAAAGAAAAAAATCATCTTAGAGTGGTAAAAGATGAAAGTATTACCAGGAATAATGGAATGAAATGCAGAATAGAAGTGTGGATTATTGAAAAAAATTCTAGGTTGCTGTATTTACTAAATATGAGTAGTCCTGATCATTTGGTGTTTTAAAAATATATTTGAACACAAGGTAGATAATAAAAACTACAATAAGTTAATATTATGATGATAAATCCTTCAGCATTTAGCCAGGAATCCCACATTTTGGGGTGAGGGGAAGGAAACCAAGAACAAGTAACTCTGAATTCCTTCAAAGATGATCAATTGTATTTGTATTACATCCATACATCCTATTTAACATAAATCCCAAGCTCTATGGAAATGTGATGGATCATTTCCAACAATCACTGTGTGGTGCTGAAAGGATGACTAAAACCACTGACAAATAAAGCAGCCTGAGAATGAAAACAGGATCTCGTTCCTATGAGACCCGGGACAATTCTTCCATCCCCAAATGATCTCCTGGAAAATACATTTGGGACAATTCCAGATCAGGACTGGCTGCACCTGGTACCTGTTATTCCTTCTTCTCATTGATCTCCAATTTTTAAATTGCAGAATCAAGCCAAAAACCCTAAAGCCAAACAACATCCCCCCCCCAAAAAATATATTTTTCAGCTCAATAATCCAACCTTTGTCACAAAAGCATGAATTAATCAAGATCCCACTTATTAAGCACTAAGAAGCTTTTAATCTTGGTTATTCCTTTCAGTTGAGTCATTACTGGAATATTTTCCTGCCTTCCTGAAATGATTAACAGTGGTGACCTTTTCAAATCGGGCAGGATCTTCCCTGCATGCAAAACAAACCCACAAAAGCTTAATTTACAGCCCCAACCCAATCTACCCCAAAAATCTCTGTCAACAATTAATTGAACATTCAGGAAGTGAAATAAAAACCGTGTAGTTGGTGGTGGCTTTGTTTTGTATTCATTTGTCCTCTTTAATATAGTGCTCAAGGCAGGAATTATTGGTGACAAAACCGGTCACAGATCTCACATCAATTTAATTCAGAGCCTGGGGCTGCACTGATCGATTCTGCACCACAAAATCCTCCCAGATCCACAGGAAAGCCCTATGGAACAGCAGAGCCTCAGAAAAAAACCCCAACTCATCTATATAAACAAATCCATAAAATTATACCCCAAAGCCACTGCTGGAGCAGCAAATATCAAGGAAAATGGGATTTGAAGATGTCTGTCCCAAAAAAGGCCACTGAAGGGACAGCTCTGAAATTCTCAGTAATCACTGCTTTTCTTTGGTCTCAGGTAAAATTACTGGGATTTTTGGAGTTCTCCCTTGGAGCAGGAGCATCCACTGAATTCTTACAAGCTACAGGATTCCCCAATGAGAACATCAGATAATTCCCGACAGAGAGATCAGACTGGAATGGGAAATAAAGGGTTATTTGTCAATGGGAGCATCACGAAATTCCCCACCCTGGGATCACACTGGAATGGGGAATAAAGGGTTATTTGTCACTGGGAACATCAGGAATTTCCCTAACCTGTGATGACACTGGAATGGGAACTAAAGGGTTATTTCCAAGTACAATGAAGATTTTCTGGAGATTTCTGCATTTCTGTAAATCCCCAGTGCCTCAGAAGTGTCTGCCTGGAAAGGTGACACACGCTACACTCCTCTGTTCTCCAAGTCTCAGGAATTCTTCCTTTGCCTTTGAAATGCAGCATTTCAACTCCTGCCAACGAAGATCAAGAGATCCAGGATGAAAATGGGGCACTTGGAGCTGGGAAAAGCATCTGGATCGTGGCTGCTGCTCCCAGGATTGAACATGGATATCCCTGCGTTCGTTCTTGTCCCTCTCGGAGGTTTGCTTTTATCTCTCCTGTCTCTTTTTAACCTTTCTCTGTGGTAATTGTGTTTGTTAATCGTGTTAATTAAGGCTGCGAGCTCACCAGGGAACATCCTCCCCTTTGTTTTCCAGCTCCAGCTCAGGCCTGGCAGAGGGACAGCATCAAACATGCCTCAGATATCTGGATCAACAAAGCCATTCCATGGAATTATGGGATGAAGATGGAGTTCCTGAAATCCCCTCTGTGCGCTTGGATCCAAACTTTCCTCCCCATAAATCCTGGAGCTTTAGGAATATAATCTCGTGGAATTAGAATTACAGCTTCTGGGGAGAGGTTTTAATATTGACTACAACAAAAATCCATGCTAATTAAATTGTGCCTCTCTCAGCCAAGAGCTGGTGCCCTTCAAAGGTCCACAGGCTTCAACCCCGGAATTTGCTGTTTAGTTAAATGCTGGGTGTTTGTTCTCTTTGTTTACAGCCAAAACCGATGAATTTTAGTCTCTATGACAGAGTTCCTAAATTAGTGACCCTGAATTATTCATCAGCTATTTAGCCAAATGCTCTCCCCAAGCCCCCAGTCGTTTTAAACTGAACAAAACCACATTAAATATTCTATTTTTCTCTCTAAACACCGCATTTTCCTCCCAGATATTCCTTAAGGCATCCTGCCTTCTGCCTGGAGTGATCCCGGGCTAAAAAGCCACATTTAATAATCTGTTTCAGTTTCTTCCCTCCCCTTTCCTTGAGCCATGAATGGAAGTGAAAGCAAAATTGGAGCTCAGCATGTTATCTCTGCGGAATCAAATGCAGCCGACAGGGGCTGATGCGCCTGGGGCAATGCCATTCCCAGTTTGTGTCACCGCTCCCCGGCCCGTCCCCTTCGCTGGGATGCGACAATGGCTGCTGCCACTGTCCCCAAGGAATCGGGACAGCTGGAACCAGCCCGGGGTGCTGCTTGCACAGCGAGTGTTTGCTTTCAAGCATTGAAGTAATTCCAGTTTCCTTCTCTTTGCCTTCATTTAGAGAAATCAGAAATAGGCCAAGAGCTGGTTTAGGAAAGCAATTTATCCTAACAACTCGAAAATTAGATTTTTAACAATAAAACACAGTGGGAAGCACTAAATAAATACAAAATCCAACCAAGAGACAACAAAATGCCTGAGATTTGAATCGACAGCTTGACCTCTCCAGTTACTCCCAGTTCACACCAGTTCTGACTGTTCAGTCAAGTTTTGTACATTTTTACTCATAAATTCCACCTCTTCAAGATTTGTGGTATTTCCCTCATATTGCCATGCACAAAACTCTAAATGAGTATTTCAAACATCAGCCCCAAATACTTCTGAGCTTGCTTCCATCCTCATTATTTACATCGTTAATAAAGCAGCTCTAATTATTGTGCTTGATTATCCCCTGCTCCTCAAAATCCCAGAACCAGAAATGATGGAAAAGACCCCCAGGAGCAAGTCCCACCATTGATGTTCCTCTCCCACCTCCCAGCACTGAAGCAAATCCTGGTTTTCCATTTAATTGTGCTTTTGAGATTTAAACAGCAAGAGAAAATAAGTTAATTAACAGCAAAATTAATAAAAAGACTGGTCTGAAATGTGAGTGAGAATGGTATTTGAGTGTGAATGATGTCCAGTGACAGAAGTGATGGGGATAAGGGATCCAGATCAGGATCAACAGGAATTCTCTGATAGATCCAATTGTCAGCTCAGCCCACGAGGAGAATTCCTCATTTTTCCATCTGTTATTACACAATAGGCCCACGAGCTTAATTCACAATATTTTTCAAGTTTTGCTTCGTGATTAATGTTGATTGAAGTCCTTTTAATGAATTTTAGCTGATCTGAGCCCACCTCAAGCCCAGCTGGAGGCGACTCCGAGCACTCCCTGTCAAAGGTTGTTAGTGGGGGAAAGTGAATTCCCAACAATAGAAACAAACCCCACAAAACAACCTCTCAGGAGGGATTTCCATCCCACAGAGCCCTCATGTTTTTTCCTTAACCTTCCTTGGAGACCGGGTTCTTGCTGCCAAGGGATCCCAGTGGTGTGGGCTCTCCATGGAATTGTTCAAGGACAGGCTGGATGAGCATCCTGGGACACTGGGGGTGTTCCTGCCCATGGAATGAGCTTTAAGCTCCCTCCCAACCCAACCCATCCCAGGATTCTGCAATTCACAGAATTCAAACCCACCAAATCCCAACACAAAGGTTCAAGGCTACTCCCCAAAGCTCCTGATGCACTCCAAGCACAGCTGAGGATTATTCCCATTCCGCTCACCCTGGGCTGACCAACTGAGGCGTTTCCAAGTTGCCACAACAGCTTTTTCCCTGTAAAACAACAACTGACGAGGCCAAGGCAAACGGGGATAATCGGCTCCGGCGGATCCCGATCGGAATGCAGACGGCACAGCCGGAGCTGCTTCCTGGGAAAGGCTGTAAAAATAGCAAAGGCTGACATTTCAGCATTTCAGGATTTCTCTCCTTCCTTCTGGAGGCAGCCTGGAAGTGCAGCAGAACACATTTCCATCAACCTCTGCTAGAAAAACCAAAGGCTGAAGTCTGGGTGACTGGGGAAGGTGTTGTTGCTGGAGGCAGGGTGGGAGAAGAGAACCTTGTGTTTATAGGGAAGAAAAAGCTGGAAAAAACAGCAGCAGCTGAGTCTGGATCCAGACTGGAGCTTGCCAAGACCTTGGACTCTAGGGAAACTCTTCCAGATCGGGTTTGTACGGAGTGGGGGCTGCTCATCTCCCCAGCTCTCATTCCATGGGCATCTTCTCCATCCCGTCCCACCTTGTCCCTCTTGTTCCTCCTTTGCCATATCCCAATGGGATCACCTGGATCTCAGGAAATCTCCTGAGCCAGCAGGATTGTTCCTCATGGACTCCTCTCAAAATCCATGGATGTTTATCTGCCAAGTATCACTTATACACAATGGAGTTGTCTGAGGGTTTTGAGGTTTTTTTTGTGGTGGGGACATAATTCCTCCTTTGTTCCCAGTTGTCTTTGACAGGAAAACCAAATCCATAAATGCTGTCCCTGGCTCTGCCTCAGAAATCCATTTGCTGCTTTTATCCACCTCCTGTGGAGCTGAAGGAGGCTCCAGAAGAAATCGATATCCAACGGTACCAAACCCAAAGTCATAATTTATGAACAGGCTGTGACCTCTCCATGAGTTTGTTTACAATGGATCCAGGGGTTCAGTCCAACAGAGAACTCCTGGAAAAGGGGAACACTGAGCCCAGCAGCAGCTGGAAGCAGCTCAGCCCATGGGGGAGATGGCACCAGGGTCATTGGTGCTCCTGTCCCAGCCCTGACCTCCAGCAGCTCCACAGAGCAGCCTGCTAAGGGAGCCAGTCTGACAATTCAGATTTAAAAGGACACATTCCCTAAGGACAAGAGAGAGCTTTGGAAAACAGCCGGATACTCAGCTCTTGCCATCATTAATTTATAGTGATCCCACTTCTATAATTACCAGTTGCTTTCAAAACTTTCCTCCCTCAGTCAGCCACTAAGGAAAAACTCAAATTTAAAATGCTGTCCAGCACTCCAATATCCACCAGCAATTCCAGGATGAGGAACATGAGTTTCTCGTGCCATGAATTTTCCTTATTTTCCTAAGATTTTAGGATGTATGAACAGCACCAGACCTGGATTTACTTGCCCTTCTCCCTTTCTCTCTTTGCCTTGTCCCACGCTCCTTGTCAACCCCATCCCAAAATTCCACCTTTCATATGTGATGCTTTTCCATTCTTTTTCCATCTTCCTCAGAAAAAAACCACAGAATAAAAGAATCCCTAGATAAGCAAGAGGACTGTTTATCCAAGCAGGATAAAATCCTGGGGCACCACAGGAACCCACAGGGATCATCCAGTGCAACCCCTGGCCCTGCACAGACAGCCCAGAATTCCAGCCTGGAATCCCAGGGAGCGTTGTCCATGTTCCCAAGGTTTGCTGCATTAACAGCTCTAATTAATAACACATCATTTGACTTCTATGGTGCTTTAAGGGACACAAATCTGAAAATACCTTTGAAGCTACAAGGACTGGATGCCTTTGAACGTTCTGAGTCCCCTTAAACCTCATTTTTGTGGAATGGGCTCAGAAATATTCCAGGCTCAGCTCCTGCAGTTAGCTCAGGAATAACAGATCCAATAACACAGAAAAGCTAATTTTCTGTTATTGGTAGGGAAGGCAACTTCCACCTAATGAAGTCATCCATCATTCTGCAGTTCTTACCTGCAGGGTTCATTAAAGCTTCTGGAAACAGAGCTGCAGTACAAAACATTTTAAGAATATACAGAAAATCCTAGGAAAAAAAAAACAATGCGAGAAAAGGAGGCTCAGTGGGATCTTCTGGCTCTGCACAGCTCCCTGACAGGAGGGGACAGCTGGGGAGTCAGTGAACAGGGACAGGAGGAGAGCTGATGTTTAGATTGGATATCTGGGTAATTTTTCATGGAAAGGGCTGTGATCCATGGGAAAAGGCTGCCCAGGGCGGTGGTGGAGATGGCCTGGAGCAACCTGGGATGATGGAAGGTGTTCCTACGGATGGGATGATTTTTAAGGTCCCTCTCATCCCAAACCCTCCTGGTTTTATGATTCCTCTGATCCCTGTGGAACCCCTGAGGTGACACTGGACAATCCAAGTGAAACACTGGGATTATTCAGAACAAAACAAGCTAAAAAACAACCAAAAAAAAAAACCCAGAAAGGATCAAGGAATGTGGAGATGTGCAGTGAAGCCAACCCACAGTGCCTGAAGGATGATAAACCAGGAATGAGTCTGCCACAGTCTGTCCTGGCAGCCAAGAGGAGCCCGGGAGGAGCCAAGTGTACATCCCAAAAACAGCCCGAATGTGGGAAGTGAACGTCCCAAAAACACAGCCTGAACGTGGGGATGCTGCCACGAGGGAAGTTCCACACATCAACACTTCCAACAAAGCCAAACCCAGCAGGAAAACCTCCTGGAGAAACACTTTTGCTACAGAAAATTTCACTTCAGTTGAGCCCACGTGTGAGGGTTGGAGGCCAGGGATTCTCCAGACAGGCCTCAGCCACCAGGGATCCTCTGGGAATGTTTATTCCTCAGAGATTTGGACATGCAAGCACCAAAAAACTTATTTAAAGGGATTTAAACTTATTTAAAGGCGTTCAAACCTACTTAAAGATATTAAAACTCCAGAAACAATTTCTCTGAGAAGGAATCTGCTCCCTTCCTCTCTCCCCTTCCCAGGGCATGGCCGAATCCATCAAACTCCAGTTATTAATCCAAGGACCTGCTGTGTTTTGCTGGAATTCTGAACAGCTGGGCCCTATTTAACAGCATCTTTTCCCCCATATGTGGCCGGGGGATGAAGGAAGTTGCTCCTTTCTGTTTGCCATGGACTCAGCCAGGGCTGGGAGCCAATTTCCCTGGAGAGAGCAGATGCAGGGATGGCACAGCTGGCTCTGTCGTTGTTGTGTGGGCCTGTTTGTGTCTCCTCCTCACCTCCGTGTCCTCCTCCAAGTGCTGAGGAATTCTCCTTGGAGATGGAGACAGATGGGAGAACACGCTCAGCTGACAAAAAGTGAGGAACCTTCTGGTTTCCCCCCCCATCCTTTCCCTGCTCCCTTCAGTTTGTTTCTCCTGGAACTTTCAGTGGAGAATTGAGCAACACAGCACCCAATCCCAGCCCCAGCCTGGAAGAGGAACTGCTGGAAGCAGGAGAATCATCCTGCTTTCTTCCAAACTGGGAAAAGAAGCTCGCAATCACATCAACAGAGGGTGAGAAACACAAGCAGAGCAGCTCATCAAAGCACAGCCAAGGGTGTTTCCAACACTGAGATTTGGGAACGCATCCTGCTAAAAATGGAGCGCAGTGGGAACGGCTCCAGCAGCACATCCCGAAAAACCCCGGAATCCCGAGGGTGGGAAAGACCTCTGGGATCACCCAGCACCAGTGACAGACACTGCATTCAAAAGCAGGAGTCAGCTCCTCCAGGCCAAATCCTGGCAGAAGGTGGCCAGGAGAGCTTGGGTTTGGGGTGCTGGGATGGCAGCGCTGGGCAGGGCCCCCTCAGCAGAGTGGGACACCGGGGGTGGCACAGGGAGCCACCAGCAGCACCCGGGCACCTCCAGCAGCACCAAACCTCCAGAGAAATTCAGGGAACTTATCCCTGAATGGGAGCCACCAGGGGCACCTGAGCTCCTCCAGCAGCGCCAAACCTCCAGAGAAATTCATGGATCTTATCCATTAATGGGAGCCACCAGGGGCACCTGAGCTGCTCCAACAGCACCAAACCTACAGAGAAATTCATGGATCTTATCCCTGAATGGGAGCCACCAGGGGCACCTGAGCTGCTCCAACAGCACCAAACCTCTGAAGAAATTCATGGATCTTATCCATGAATGGGAGCCACCAGGAGCACCTGAGCTCCTCCAGCAGCACCAAACCTCCAGAGAAATTCATGGATCTTATCCCTGAATGGGAGCCACCAGCAGCACCTGAGCTCCTCCAGCAGCACCAAACCTCCAGAGAAATTCATGGATCTTATCCATTAATGGGAGCCACCAGGGGCACCTGAGCTCCTCCAACAGCACCAAACCTCCAGAGAAATTCATGGATCTATCAATTCCACCAGCACCAAACCCCTGGAGAAATTCATGGATCTTATCCATGAACGGGAGTCCCCAGGAGCACTTGGGCTCCTCCAGCAGCACCAAACCTCTGAAGAAATTCATGGATCTCATCCATTCCACCAGCACCAAACCTCTGGAGAAATTCATGGATCTTATCCATGAATGGGAGCCATCAGGAGCACCTGGGCTCCTCCACCACCACTCAACCTCTGAAGAAATTAATGGATCTTTCCAATTCCACCAGCACCAAACCTCTGGAGAAATTAATGGATCTTTCCAATTCCAGTGACCCACCAGGAGCACCTGAGCTCCTCCACCAGAGATATTCATGGATTTTATAATTTCCATCAGCAACAAACCTCTGGAGAAATTAATTGATATTATCAATTCCACCACCACTAAAACACTGGAGAAATTCATGGGTCTTATCAACCCCTGTTCCCCTCAGCAATTCCAAGTAAATACTCTCCAAAATTCCATCTTTCTGAAGCACCATTCCATGATCACAAACCAAAAGCCAACACAACAACTGGATCATTTCCATCCGCCTCCATGGGATTTTGCAGCTTCCAGGAATTCAAGAGCTCTGTTGTTACTCACCAGGCTTGGAAAAGTCTCAACTGGATTGTGCCATCTTATTTAACTCCCTGAATTCCTCCAGGGGAGATTGTTGTGCCATGAAAACAGAGCATGTTTTCAAAAAAAAAAAAAAAAAAAGATGGATTTAAAATAAAATTATTTCTATTTGATATTATACTTTGGAAAAGCAAATTGCTGGCTGTGTTTTAGCTGCAGTCAGGGATAGCCAAGAGAAAAAGCAGAGCAAAATTTCCTAAGATTTCATTTCTGTTCTGTATTTTCTTCCTCCATGAGGTAACAGGTAGCTATTAAATTATTTAAGCTAAATGTGAATTAATTTGGGAAAAATCCACAAAAATCTTAATTAAGAAAAGACAATCAGCATCATATTGTAGAAATCCCTTCTTTAAAAGCTCACCAGAGCCGTAATAAATAAAAATTGAATAAACAATTTAGGCTGGAGAAATATTCAGGGAATTCCAGGATGGTTTGGGTTCAAAGGGATTTTAAATCTCATCCCATTCCCATGAGCAGGGACACCTCCCACTGTCTCAAGCTGCTCCAAGCCTGTCCAACCTGGCCTTGAAGAGCTATTTATAATTTTGAGGCTAAATCCAGCAAAACAAAGGAATGAGTGTTATAAACTGCAGAGTGCACTTGGAAAACACTGAACTTTGGGATCTTCCAAGCATTGCTGTCAAGGACCTTGCTAGGGGGGTAAAATGGATGATATGAAGTTCTTGATTGGCAAAAATAAGATGGAAGAGATGTAAAAGTCAAAGATGTTTTTTAAAATTATTCCTTTGGATTCCTCAAGGTATGGATGGGCTGAGGGAGAGCAGACTGTGGGATGTGGAGTGGGAATGTGCTGGGATTTGGCTGGCAGGAGGAAGAGGTGAGGACCACCTGCAGGAGATGCTGCTCCCTCTCCAGTCACTCCAAAGGAAACTCGCCATGAACAGAATTTTCATGGCTTCTGCCTGCCTTTCTCCCCATAAAATCCCCCAAAATGCACCAAGGGATCCGACGGGAATTATCAAAGGAAGAAGGAGCATTTGGAATTCTGGGATCTCCCAGGCAGAACTGCCAGATGCAAGTGAGGAACGAGCCTGGTGGATCCTGGTGGAGGAAAACCCCAAAGGAGAAGGTTTTACAGAGGTTTTATGCAGTTCTTTTATGGGAATGAAGCATCTGGAGATGGGATGCAGGGTTTGGAGCAGGCAGGGATGAGGCTGGCACAGGTCTGGAGGTCACTGTGCTGAACACAGTGGGAACAGCCTTTCCCTGAGGAAAAGAATCATTTGGATCATGGAAATACTTGAATCATGGCCTTATTCTAAAAAAAACAAACCTCAATATTGCTTTCCTTTTTTTCCTGGGCAAGATGTGTCTGGATATGGGAGTATGGGAGCAGCCTGTGGTGACACAGATTCCATCAGCACCAGCAGGAGGAGGGAATTGCCATGTACTGTCAGAAAAGCAGGAAAACGTCTGGAAAAGGCCATAATTTCAAAGGGAAAGAGGAATGAGGGAAGGCAGAAAACTGGAAACCAGGAAAAGGAGCAGAAGATTCCCCAAAAAATGGCATCAATGTGGTGAAAATGCTGATTTACCCCCCGCCCAGAGTGAGGAAGTTCTCTGGTTAGGAGGCTGGAGAAGTTACAGATTCCATAAAATCCAGCACAGATGGATTCCCTGGCTTGGCACTGCCCATTTATTCCCGAGGCAATTCCTCCCCAGCCCCCACAAAGGGCACCTTACGTAAGTGGCATTTGCCTGGGCACAGGTGAGGCTGCTCCGTGCCCTCACCCCAACCCCAGAATTCCCCAGCACATCCAGGGGCTCAGCTGGACCCCACAGCACACAGGGAACACCCTCCAGACACTGCAAGGAAATGCTGGAACACAGGGAAATACTGAACATTAATTGAAATATTTAAATTAAATTTCAGCTGGCTTCGGTGTGTGGTTTGTGTTGAGGGTGTGCTCACACTCAAACATTTTTTGGAACCTTTTCAGAGTGATTTTCTTATTTCTACATTTATTTCTTTCTTATCTAAGCTTAAAACAGCTCCAAATCACCTAAAAATTGAGTTGAAAACCTTTCCTTTTTTCCATTTAGAGGGATCCCACCTCCTTTACGAGCTGATCCAAGTTCCATCTCCAAAGGAAATATCTGAATTCTTTTTTCACCGCACACCACAGATGCTGAGCCTGGTCCCATCCTGCTCCCTAATTCCCAGCTGGAGCATCTTTCCCTCATTTCCCTGGATAGGCTGCTGGGACCAGATGAGCTCCATGACAGATGTTCCAGGGAATTAATGTGAAAAACCCCAAACACCAGTGACTCTGAGCAATTAAAATCCCCACGAACACTCTGGAGCTGCTGCAGCTCATAACCAGATTGAGGTTGTTATTGCTGCTTGGATTTAAAGAAAAAAACAAACCAAAACCAATCAACAAACAAAAAAGCAGAAATTCTGCAGGATTCCAGAATTCTAAAGGAATGGGAAAGTAATGGATTTATGGCTGTGTGAGGAAGGATTAAAAAATTCACATAACTCAAAGTTTTCTGGTTCAATTCCCACACTCAACTGGTGCGTATTTTGGGATTTAAAAGGTGGATCCTGCAAGAGGAAATTTAGGAAATGAATCAGTGAGATCCTCATGGATTTTCCTGGATTTTATTTCATCTTTTGATGGCTGTTTATGGCTTAAGCAGGATAAATGACCCTCAGAGGCAGCCCCAATCAGCTGTAATGGCATCTAAATTGACTGTTTGGGGTTAGAGATCTGTGGGGAGGGAAAAGAAGCCTCCCAGACAGGATTCCCATGGGAAAAAAGGTGGAAAGGAGGGAGATTTGTAGCCAGCAAAAACTGTCTCCAAGCCTTTTTCAGGATTTAGCTCCAAGAGTGCCCTGCTCCAATCATCCTGAGCTGAGAGAGAGAAGAAAAAAAATGTGCCCTGAAGTCTCTGAGTTCCTGAGCTCTGAGATGAATTCCTGGGCTCTGAAATGTGTTCTGAGATTAATTCATGGGTCCTGAGATGAATCCATGGGCTCAGGAATGAGCCCTGGAATCAATTCATGGTGCCTGAAATGAATTGGTGGGCTCTGAGATGAACTGATGGGCTCAGAAATGAGTGCCTGGTTCTGAAATGAATTCACAGGTCCTGAAACGAATTGATAGGCTCTGACACAAATTCCTGGGTTCTGGAATGAATTCATGAGCTCTGAGATGAATTTCTGGGTTCTGAAATCAATTGATGGGCTCTGAGATGAATTCCTGGGCTCTGAAATCAATTCACGGGCTCTGAGATGAATTCCTGGGCTCTGTCATGAACTCATGAGCTCTGAAATAATTCCATCGGTTCTGAAATGCACTAATGGGCTACGAAATACATTCAGGGGTCATGAAATGAATTCCTGGGCTCTGCAGTGGAGCCCCGGGCTCTCCCACACGAGCACACGGCGCCTGGCAAAGTTGCCGGCTGCTGCCTTTGTTCCCGGGAATAAAGGGCTGGATTCCTCGCGGAGAACGGCGGCCGAGCGAGGGCCGAGGCCCCGCACTCAGCATCCCCCGGCCGCTTTTCTGCTCCATTCCCCGCCGGCAGAACCCACCGAGGACCCGCGCTCCCTCTCCCCACTCCAAACCACAGCTCCGCTGGTTTGAAACCCAGTTTCAACCCAGTTTAAACCCGGCAGGGCTTACCATGTGTGCGCCACCGTGAAGCGACGGCGCTGGCGGATGCTTTTATTCACCAGCAACTTTCTGAAAAAGCAGGGAGAGTTCCTGGGCGAGCTGCGAGGAGAAATCTTTGGCGACGTGGGTCTGTTCCCGGGCAGCTTGGGCAGCTCCAGCTCCAGGTGCATCTGCTCCTTGAAAGTCCTGATGTAAACCTCGGCCTCGGGAGTGGCGAGCTCCCGGGAAGGCTCCCTGGCCGTCATCGCTGCGGGCGCTCAGCGGCGGCCACGGCCGCGCATCCCCCGAGCGGCCGGCGCGGAGCTGGCCCCGCTCACGGCCCGGGCAGCGGCCGCGGGATCCGCCAGCGCCGCCGCACAGCCCCGGCTGCTCCTGCGAGGATGCTCCCGCTGCTGCTGCGGCCGCTCATGAAAAATTCATCAGCCTCTGCTCCAGCATCCCGCCCTCCCCGAGCGGGAACAGCGGCGCGATTTCAGGGATCAGTCAGGGAATCGCGCTCTGCTCCAGCATCCCGCCCTCCCCGAGAGATTTCAGGGATCAGTCAGGGAATCGCGCTCTGCTCCAGCATCCCGCCCTCCAGGAGCGATCAGGGCTGGGATTTCAGGGATCAGTCAGGGAATCGCGCACTGCTCCAGCATCCCGCACTCCCCGAGAGATTTCAGGATCAGTCAGGGAATCGCGCACTGCTCCAGCATCCCGCACTCCCCGAGAGATTTCAGGATCAGTCAGGGAATCGCGCTCTGCTCCAGCATCCCGCCCTCCAGGAGCGATCAGAGCTGGGATTTCAGGACCGGCCCCGGGCACGGCGCTCCCAGGCCGGGCTCTCGTTGAGAATTGTTTTGCCCGCACGGCGCCGGCTCCACCCCAGCCGCGCTCATCGGCTCGGGGTTATTTTGGCAGCCGGACTCTGTCCTGCCCTGCCCCAGGAGATTTTGAGGACCTGCCCAACATCCCGATGCTGCTCCCCGGCTATGGGAGGGATGGGAGAGCGCTAAGAGTGGGATAAAGGCTAAAAGGGAACAAAACCAAAGGGATTCTGTTCTGCAGGAATTCCTGCTCCATGGAAAGGCTCCACTGTCCTGGGATGCAGAGCCAAAGTGTCCAAGCTCTGCCAAATCAAAGGATGGGGGAGCTGGCAGCTCCCTGCCAATTCCAGTAATTTTTAGAGTCTATGCATTTAAAACAGAAAAAACTCAGGAATTTTATCTCTTGATAGAAACACCATGAAAGCAAGTTCTACTTTTCCAAGGATAAAAAGCAACATTCAGGTAAGGAAGTTAAAGACAAGGAGTGTAAGAGCACAATAAATCCCTGAGGGACTTTTTAAACTGGTCAAAATAAGGTGACCAAAAGTGCAAATACAAGAAATGTTTTTAAAGGAGGAAGACTCAGGGAGAGCACATAAGGAAAGTACTCTGGTTGCACCATGCAGGCATCAATTACAGCAAATCCCTGCCCAGTGGGTTTTCCATCAAATATCCCAAAACTCCTGCCAGGAACACCAGCGTGCCTTCCTCAGCTTCCAGCAAAGCCTCATCATAGAGAACTTCCCTGGAGAGGAGCTCCCAGACACTCCACCCCACCTGCCCTGTGCCCTATCCCAGTTATCAAAAACCAAAATAAACCGAAATATCTGCCCAAGCCTCGCTGAGGGCACTGGAACTGCAGTGGGATTGAATCCTGAGAGCTTCAGGCAGCAGCACAAGGGGGATATTGGATGATTTAGGAATTCTGGTGTGGTGGGCTGGGATCTGTGACTCCACTGACAGGCAGGGACAGACCAAGGGGAGCCCGGGAGCTGAAGGGGGAATCAAATCCACACACATGCTTTGGAGCTGGAATTCCTACCAGAAAGAAACCTGGAATTCCAAACAGAAACAACAAAAAAATGGAACTCCAAACAGACATAAAAAATAGGATTCCTAACAGAAATATAAAATGAAATTTCCAAGAGAGATAAACAATGGAATTCCAAACAGAAGTAAAAATGAACTTTCTAACTCTAATGAGATGTTGGAGGGAGTTTGTGAGGATACAGCTGCTGTTGGAGAAATTTCCATGCCCTTCCCTAAAGCTTTTCAAAGGGCAGGGAGAGCAGAGGGAAATCCCATTTCAAAAGCAATAAAACTGTTTTCCAAAGTGTCCATTAAGGAAGCGTTTCCCATCCTTTGGCCATCCATAAAGCAGAAATGAACCGGCAGCCCCCTGGCCAAGGTCCTGTGCTGAGATGGGCAGAGATGCCAGAGAATGGAGCAGATGAGGAGGGAGAGGAGCCTGGGGGAGGAAGAAAGGCTCCATTCCCTGGGGGAAGCAGGAGAGGGAACACAAAGTGCCATCCATTGGAATGCCAGAGCTTCTCCAAGCTCAGCTGGCCCGGAGCACTTTGGAGGCTGATCCTGAGCACAGGTGATGTTTCCAGCACCTTCCAGCTCCTGGTGCCAATAGATCCACATTTCCCTGACAAAATTCCCTGGGAAAGGTCCCAGCAGAGCTCTCCTGGAGTTCCAGCTCCCACTCCTCACAATGCCAGCTCCTGGTGTTCCACACACACAGGACCCTGCAGCCAACATCTCCCAGTTCTCCAGGGATTTACAGCTTGGAATTCTGGCCAGACACAAATTCTCCAGGGATTTACAGCTTGGAATTCTGGCCAGACACGCTGCTTCACTCCAGGATGAGCCAAGAGGAGGTGAGAAGCAGACACTGGAGCTAACTCCAGGAAAGCTGGGATCTGAAAGTCCTGGCAGGAACTCCCTGTGTTTGCAGGGAATAGAGAGCACCCAGGGCAGCAGAGCTTCTGGGGGTCATGGAATCTGGGAATGGTTTGGGTGGGAAGGGAACTGAAATCCCACCCAGTGCCACCCCTGCCATGGCAGGGACACCACCCACTGTCCCAGCCTGGCCTTGGGCACAGCCAGGGATCCAGGGCAGCCACAGCAAATCTGGGAATTCCAGCCCAGCCAGGAATTCCTTCCCACTATCCCATCTCAATGTACCCACTTCCAGCTTCCAGCCATTCCCTGTGTGCTGTCCCTCCATCCCTGTCCCCAGCCCCTCTGCAGCTCTCCTGGAGCCCCTTCAGGCCCTGCCAGGGTCTCTGGGCTCTCCCTGGATCCTTCTCCTCTCCAGGTGAGCACCCCCAGGTGTCCCAGCCTGGCTCCAGAGGGGCTCCAGCCCTGCAGCAGCTCCATGGGTTCCTCTGGGCTCTCTCCAGCAGCTCCAGGTGCTGCTGATGTTGTCCCCAGGGCTGGGGCAGCTCTGCAGGTGGGGCCTCGCCTGAGCAGGGCAGATCCAGCCCAGTCTCATCCACCATCACCCCCAACCCTTCTCCCAGGGCTGTTTCCCATCTGTTCATCCCAAGCCTGACCCTGGGTTTACAAATGAAAACGATTCCCTGAAGAGCCCAGAACACCCTGCACTGCTCTGTCCATCCCCACACATTGCTGTCTGCAGCCCAAGATAACAATTCCATCACAACAGGGAGCAGAAATATGAAGGAATTGTTGAGGAGGCGGAAAAGATGATTGAAGGAAAGTGCCTGGCAGGAAAATGAGACCACTTGGAAGAAAAAGGACAATTAAGGAAACTTTCAGAAGTTTAAGTGCATTTGGGTGAGATTCCATCCCCGCTTCCCAACTCGCTGAAGAGTCTGGAAGTGCTGAAGTTTCAAGATATTTGATTAAAATAACTGATAGGGTGGGAAACAACATTTCCAAGCCTGCAACTCCTCATCCACAGCTGATCCTGAGTGTGCTGAGAGCAATTGCTAAGCAACAAGAACACATCTTTCTTCCTCAGCAGCACCATTATTCACCTGTTCCCAGTGCTGATAGTCAGGATGCAGTAAAGCACCAGGGACAGGGAATTCTGGAGTGTCCTACAGGCTCCAGTAGCAAAGGAAAAGCTTTCAGCTGACTTCTCACAGCACTTTCTGCCAGGGGCAGAGCAATTGGAAAATTCTTCCTCAGAGCACATTTAGATAAAAACAGTCAGGAATTCCCCTCTCTTACTCCAGCCCCTGTTCCATCCATCCCCAGGGCATCCCAAAAAGGTTCCACCAGCCCCACAGCAAATTAATTACAGAAATTATTTCAAGGGACTGTGCTTTGCTGCTGCTACTTGGGCTTCTTTTTCCAAGCAAGGGAACCCAGGGGAAAACATATTTTTAATCAAGTACAAAGTCTCCTTTCCAGAAATCCTGGCTGATAGAATTCCCCCTTTAACAGGAAAAATAAAATCTTTATTAAACTTCTAAACAATCTGAAAATTAAGATTTTTTTTCTTTATAAAATAAAAATCACAGATCCCCTCTGTGTGTTTTGATGCTGCTCAGAAATTTTTATTTAATCCATGGAATATCCATGTGCTCCTACAGCAACAGGGGCTGTTCCTAGAGCCCCTTCCTTCCTTCCTTAGTTCTGGAATTACTTGGAAGGTCCCCCATACACAGCAGCATTTCCTTGGCTTAAATCAGGCCCAGGATTGGAAAGGTCAGGAGAGATGGACAATTCCAAACATTTAGAAAAGCTGAGGATGCTCAAGGGAGGATTCAACCCCTTAAAATCCCTTTTAGACTAAAATTAGACCACATTTGATAGGAAAAAAAGCCCATTATTGGGCCAGGACATGATGGGATCTCACAGCACCATCCCTACTTAAGGTGGATTTCTGCCAAATGGGTTGGGAAAGGATCCACGATGGAATTCCAGGAGAGAAATTCCAGGAGCCAACCAGCTCCATTAGCTCTGGGAGAGATGAACACGAGCCTGGAGAGGAGGCAGGGAGATCAGCCAAAGCTCTTTCCCAGTAGGAAATAAAAGGAAGGGAGGAATGTCTGGGTTTGGGAAAGAGTGGGAAAACGAGATTTTGAGGAAAAGCAAACCTAGCTAAGGCAGGAGAAAACCCTACAAAATAACAACTTCTTCTTGGACTAAACCAACATGGAGACTGGAGATAAAAAAAATAAGGAATGAAAGCGCAGAGAATACAGGAATTGTCATTTGTACTGGAAAATAACTGGGTTACAGAGCCAGCAGCAGAGCACAGAATAAATCTGTGGTGGAAATGTCACAGCAGTGACAGGGATGTGATCCTGAGCTCAGCCCCTGAGGCAGCAGCTGGAGCTGCCAGGATGAGGCAGCACCAGGAATAAATCACAGCAACCCCGGCAGAGGAGACAGGCAGAGACGGAGAAAAAGGATCAGAGGGAGAAATGTCTGCAGCAAGACAAGGAAAACATCAAGGAGCTGGGAGCTGGAGGAGGAGAGCAGCCGGGAGAGGAGAAGGCAGGGAATGAGGCTTGCATGTGGAACTGGAAGGGGATTGAAATGTCAGGACAAGGAATGACAGCGAGGCTTGGAGGGAGAGCAGTGGCTGTGAGGAAAGAGAGGGGAAGGAGGCAGGGATGGGGAAAGGGGAGCTGGGAGCAGCTCCGTGAAAAGCAGGAAAACATCCCCAGGAAATGCAAGGGACTGCAGGGAAGGATGTGTTTGTGGCACAGAACCCTCTGTGGTGGGGACCCACACAGAACCCTTTGTGTACAAACCCCTTTGATTGTGGGACCTCTGCAGGGATGGAGAGCTCTGGAGACACAACAGGAGTGGAGAAAAGGGGAAAAGAAAGGGGAGGAGCAGGGAAGGGGCTGACATGAGAGGAAGTGATATAAAATAGAAGCCATATTTTCCCTTATTTCCCTTCCATCACATCCAAGAGATGCCCTGTGCCCATCCCAGGTGACTGCCACTAATTCCAGAACTAGACTAGTCCTGGTTAATTCCACTCCACCCCAGTCCCAGTTTCACGTCAGCTCTCTCAAATCTGCTTCCAGGCCCGACCTAAACACCACATTGTCATTTTAACCACCCCACCCAACCCTGGGGATTAAAAAGGTGCTTTCACCTGAAAACTAGAAATTCACCACTGGGATTTGAGCTGCACTGGATCAGCCACATCTCCAGAACACCCAAACCAAAGCCAGGGTTTAACAGGACAAAAATGGAACAGCAAAGACATTTTGGGGAGCATCATCCCTTGATCTGTGGGGGTGCTGATGTCTCCCAGAGACAAAGGGGATGTCCCTGGATCCCTGGCAGTGTCCAAGGCCAGGCTGGACAAGGCTTGGAGCACCTGGGATAGGGGAAGGTGTCCCTGCCCATGGCATGACATGAGAAGATCCTTAAAATCCCTCCCAACTCAAACCAGTCTGAAATTCTATACAATAAAAAAAATCTTCAACCCTCACTCATCATCTCCTTTTAACAGAAGGCTGAACAAATCCCAGGAAAATCTTTCCAGCCCAAAAGCAGAAGGCTTCATGGTGTTCAGCTGGTCAATTTTTAAGGAAAAAAACTCCCCCAAAAGCACCTGCCTTTGCATCTGCTGCCTCACAGGCTGAGCTGCTAAAAGATGGCTCCACAACAGAAAACTGGAAATAAATTACATGTTTAAGGCTTTTCCTTCTCCTTCCCTGAAAGTTTCCTGCAGCAAGAGAAGCAGGAATCCATCCCTAATTACAGGTTTAAATGACAAACTCCCCACGTTTGAGAGGCAAAAAAATTAATAACAATCCACTGTTATTTAGATTCCTGTTGAGAGATGAGGTTGTTTTATATCTAATAAAAAAAGATAATTTGAAATTATCAAATTGTCAAAGATATCAAAGATAGTTTGAAATTATCCAGTCTGGATCTCCATTCAATTCCCACAGATTTGGGGAGCCTGGAATTTTTGGGAAGGGAATTTTTGGTTGGGAAATCAACCAAAAACTGAACTAAACCAACCAAAAGCTGAATTAAACCAACCAAAAGCTGAACTAAACCAACCAAAAGCTGAACAAAACCATAAGTTTTCCAGTATTAAAACACCCAGAATCTCAACAAGGCTAAGAAAACCAAAAATAATTTCCAGATGAGTCCCAAAAGATCAATTGCATCTTTAGGAAATATTCCCTGGGAGTGGTTGGGTGCTCATCTGCTCACCCTGAATTGATCCCCCATGTCAGGCAGGCCCTGCCTCTGTCCGAGCTGAGCTTTCCAAGGCGTTCCCTGGCACAGGAAATTATTTGCATTCAGCACACGCATGCAGGGTTTGGGGAGAACAGCAAACCTGGTGCCTTTCCCTTCCCATTTGTCCTAAACTGGATTTGGAACAGTTTTTTCCATATTAAATCCCCCACAAAACACAATTTATCTGCCAAAAAATACAACTTCATACCACGCTGTGATGCCCCTTTTTTCTTACAGGTATTTCTCCTGTTCCCTCCTAGTAACTGGGAATAAATTGATATTTATAAGTTCATTATAAATTTATATCATTTAGATTTTATTATCAAATTATATAAGCCACCAGGGTGTGATGTAAGAAGGGAATTTGCTTAGCAACTTGGGATTGTGCCTGATTTATTCCCAGAGAACACTGAAATGCCTTCTATATATCCAGAGTGAGTAATCCCATATGTCAGAGCAATCTGTATTAATTGTGATTATTTCCTCATTTCACAGCTATAGATTACAGAAGGTATTTGTAATATATTATAAAAAAAAAATCAATTTATTCCTCACAGGCAGAGACCTCTAGGGTGACTCCAGAGAAAGGACAAGCTGATGGGAAAACTCTAAAAATTTTGTATATCTTGATGAGAAAAGGTTTTGTGTTAAATACAGAGATGGAGCAGGGAATATTCCCTCCTGGAAAGGCTTTTCCAGCCCAGGGCAGGGGTGGAATCTCCATTTCTGGTGGGATTTAAAAGCTCTGTGTGGATGTGGCACTTGGGGACACGGATGGATTTGGTGACCTCAGAAGCTTTTCCAACCCAAACAATTCCTTCAGTTTTTAATACAACGACAAATACGGAAAAGAAATCCAAAATATTGCTCTGTCACTTCTTGGTGCTACCAAATAATCCCCTGGATCTAATCCAGACACCCACTTTGCCCAGCCATTTTTGCATCCTGCCATGGATTCCCATGGAAAACTGCCCCAAAAAAAGACAAAAAAGGAATTTTGGAGCACCCTCCTCTTCCTTGCCACAAAAGGACTGAAATCATCTTCACCAACCCACAAATTTCTCTGATATTGGTCCCACAATGGCTGAGGAACAGAAAATTACACCTTTCATCCAAAGTTGTGTATTTCCCTCCTGCTTTCCCAGACTTTCAGTTGATTTACACAAATAATCCCAGTTTCATTCCAGAAATTTTATTTCTTTGTGTCTCAGCTCATCTCCCCCTTATCAGCTCCCTCAGATTAACCAGAATCAGGTTTATAAAGTGGATTTTTTTACAGCTATTTTTCCCTAAGGAATTCCAGGCAAAACCCCCAACATTCCCTGCCCCACAGCTCCCAGCTCTGCCAGTGCCTCGCGTTTTGGAGCTGGGAAAGGGCAGGATTTGCTCTGCTGACAGAATCCCCGGGAAGCTTTGTCCAGTATGGCTTAATTAAAGGAATCAATCCACAGCCAGAACTCCTCGAGAGCAGCTCGGTGCCACTGCCAGCAGAAACAGGGTCAGGGAGGGGTGGCTGGGGCTGGCCAAGAAAAACAAAAATTCCATGATTTTTTAAAGGGATTAACGTCTCCCGCGCTGGGTAAAAGCCCCTGCAGCTGGGGTGAGGCAGCAGCAAGGGACAATCCTGCATTCCCAATCCTCTGCTTCCTCCCAGGGACATTCCCAGGGCTCTCCAGGCCTCTGCTCCAAATATTCCAGCAGGGAATTGCTTTTTACAAAAGGGAAAGCTGGAAATATTCCAGATGGAGGTACTGAAAACACATCAGGAAAGGTCCAAAGGCATCGCAGCCTCCCAGGGCCAGGTGGACCAAGAGGAATTTGGGAAACTCAGGGAGCAACTTGGCCACAAGTGTTTAAAAGTGGGATTTATAGGTGGATTTTGGGGAGTTCTGCTGGGAAATCACAAAATCATGGAATCACAGAAGCATTAAGGTTGGGAAAGACCTTTAGGATCAGCAAGTCTGACCATCAGCCAGCACCACCTCCATGTCCACCACTGACCGTGTCCTCAGGTGTTACAAACTAAAAACTGAATGAAACCAACCAAAAACTGAATGAAACCAACCAAAAACTGAAGGAAAACAACCAAAAACTGAACAAAACCAACCAAAAACTGAAGGAAAATAACCAAAACTGAACTAAACCAACCAAAAACTGGACAAAACCAGCCAAATCCTGAACCAAAATAACCAGTTTTCAGTTTAAAAACTGAAGCAATCAGTTTCTTTCTGTTAAAAAACTGAAGAAAATCAACCGAAACCTAAACAAAACCAACCAAAACCTAAACTAAACCAACAAAAAACTGAACTAAACCAACCAGCAACTGAACTAAGCCAACCAACAACTGAACTAAGCCAACCAACAACTGAACTAAACAAATAAAAAACTGAAGGAAAATAACAAAAAACTGAGCTAAACCAACCAAAAACTGAACTAAACCAGCCAAATCCTGAACTAAAATAACCAGTTTTTCAGTTAAAAAACAGAAGTAACCAGGGTTTTTTTCAGTTAAAAAGCTGAAGAAAATCAACCAAAACCTAAACAAAACCAATCAAATTAGGAACAAAACCAACCAAAAAAACGGAACAAAACCAACCAAAAACTGAATGAAACCAATCAAAAACTGAAGGAAAATAACAAAAAACTGAACTAAACCAACCAAAAACTGGACAAAACCAGCCAAATCTTGAACTAAAATAACCAGCTTTTCAGTTAAAAACTGAAGTAATCAGGGTTTTTTTCAGTAAAAAAGCTGAGGAAAACCAACCAAAACCTAAACAAAACCAATCAAATTTGGAATAAAACCAACAAAAAACCTGAACTAAACCAACAAACAATTGAACTAAGCCAACCAAAAACTGAACTAAACAAATAAAAAACAGAAGGAAAATAATCAAAAACTGAACTAAACCAACCAAAAACTGAACTAAACCAGCCAAATCCTGAACCAAAATAACCAGTTTTTCAGTTTAAAAACTGAAGTAATCAGGTTTTTTTCTGTTAAAAGACTGAAGAAAACCAATCAAAACCTAAACAAAACCAATCAAATTTGGAATAAAACCAACCAAAAACTGAACTAAGCCAACCAAAAACTGGACAAAACCAGCCAAATCCTGAACAGAAAAAACCAGTTTTTCAGTTAAAAAACTGAAGTAACCAAGTTTTTTTTTTAGTTAAAAAGCAGAAGACGACCAATCCAATTCGAAACAACACCAACCAAAAACTGAACTAAACCAACCAAAAACTGAACTAAGCCAACCAAAAACTGAACTAAGCCAACCAAAAAGGAACAAAACCAACCAAAAACTGAACTAAGCCAACCAAAAACTGAACTAAGCCAACCAAAAAAAAGGAACAAAACCAACCAAAAACTGAACTGAACCAATCAAATTCTGAATAAAAACAACAAGAAAAGGAACAAAACCGACCAAAAACTGATCAAGAACACAACTCTGATGCTGGAGCCACGGGAGGGTTTGGGCTGGGAGGGCTGCAGAGCTCAGCTCACCCCAGGGATGGATGCCCTGCAGCAGCCGGGCCCAGCGGGTTGTGCAGGTGAAAACAAACGGGGTTTGCTCTTTCCCTGGAGATGAGTTATCATTAGTCAGAAAATCCTGTCAACTTCGTGTCTGATTCAGCTTTTCCATCAACTCTATTTCCATAATTTTCATTTATTTTCTCTGCTAGCGAGGGTGAAGTTTGAAGAAAATATTTCAGAAGCTTCGTTGTCTTCTGCTGATTAACAGTGACTCATTTCTTCCCCTTCCACACACATCCCAAGCTGTCTTTTTGCACTCAGGATTGAGGTGTATAATTAAAATTGAATCATTAAAAGCCTTTTTTTTTTGTGTGCTTCTGTTTCCAACCACTTTCATCTCCAGGCAAAACCCTGCAGCTCTGAACTAACAGGCTCATCCTTGATAAAATTATTGGGATCACCTTGCAATTCACACAAAAAGGGGATGTTATGTGGAGTATTTGGAGTAAAATTCAATGAATTCAATAAATGGAAAGGAATTAAAAGATTAGGTGGCAACAACAAAATACAAGTTGTGGACAACAAGTGATGTTGAAATAACCATAATTTTAATTCCTGACCTATGATTAATCCATCTTAAAATTCCTCTGGGTAACTACACCTCATATTAATCATAGCTCTTTTATTTAGGCCTCCAAGAAAACATAAAGATACAGGTTTTTGAAGCTGCAAGAGCTTCAGAAACTGATGGCACCAGCCAAAATCTAAATATAGGCAGACAAAACACTTCTCTGGGTATTTTTAGCTGAGAAGTAACAGCAGACTCAAGTCAGAGAGAGCAAAATCACCTTTTTTTCCCAGGTTTTTTTTTGGGATAGGTTGACATTTGCAATGACACAGCAGCGGCGACCTTGGGATATTTGGCCTGCCCACGTCTTTTTTTGATAGAAAGGAGTTTTGGGGTTTATTTTGATAGAAGATCTCCAGGATTTGGGGTGGGATGTCAGATGTGACCCCTCAAAGCCCTGAGTGCCACACACGGCCATGGCCTGGGTCTGTGGCTCTGGCAGAGCCTCAATTCCACATGGGAACAACCCCATCCCATCCACAGCAGGAATGTGGGATATTCCCTGTGGGAACACCTCAGAACATTGGGAATAACCCCATCATAATCACACCAGGAATGTGGGATATTCCTGTGGGAACACCTCAGAACATTGGGAATAACCCCATCATAATCACAGCAGGAATGTGGGATATTCCCTGTGGGAACACCTCAGAACATTGGGAATAACCCCATCCCAACCAAGGATATATTCCCTAGAGGAACACTACAAAATATTGGGAAAAACCCCATCCCAACCACATCAGGGATGTGGGATATTCCCTTTGGGAACACCTCAGGACACTCCTTCAGGTTTTTTATTTTTCTCACCACATGGGAAGCTTGCTCATTTTTTCCCCTATTTTAAGTTTACAGCACATTCCATCAGTTCTTATCTCCTGGAGTTTGAAATTATCTAAGAAATAAAACTCCAATTTCCCAGGGTATTATCACAAAGTCAGAAACTGCATTGAAAAAACAAAAGAAAATTTAAAAACCTCAAACCCACATTCCTCCAAAACATTGTCTCCTTCTGAATTTCTGGGATTCATCCTATGGCTCCTGTTAAACCTTCCCAGATATTTCATTTCATCCATGGGATATGGAAGGAGCTTGGTTTCTCAGCCTGATTCCAGCTTTGTTATCCTTAATTCTCCATGCAAATCTCAACCCCTTTATCATCCTAAATTTCCTTATCTACCCCTCAATTAATCCCCACTTACCCATCCCTCAATTAATTCCCATTTTATCAATTGCCCAATTAACTCCCATTTTATCAATCTCTCAATTAATTCCCATTTTATCAATCCCCCGATTTCAATCTCCCATGTAACTCTCATGTTACCAATCCATCAATTAATTCCCATTTTATCAATCCATCAATTAATTCTCGTTTCATCAATTCCCCATGTAACTCTCATGTTATCAATCCAACAATTAATTCCCATTTAATCAACCCCCATTTAATTCCCATTTCATCAATTCCCAGCAGCCTCCCAGGGAGGACGGGCTGGCTCTGGCTGCAGCCAGAATTCCCGAGGAATGTTTGGAGTAACTCAGTTCCCAAAATTATCCCGAATTTCGGGCTGATTTAGCTCTTAACGCTGTTTTTAATTTGCTGCCCACCACCACCATCTGGAGAACAACGGGAGTACTACAGGAGTAGAGACTGAGTAGATTTATCCCAGTTCCAGGTGGATGTGGGGAATAGGATCAATCCCTTCATATTTTCCTTACAGATTCTCATCTCCAGGCTCCACAATAAAATTATTCCAGAAGAAAAAGGCCATAAATGAGGGATAATAAGGCAGTAAATCTATATTTTAATTAAGTATTTATTGCCACATCCTAAATATTTACCAGCCTCTCCAATCCTTGAAAAAGTGCATTCCAATATTTAATATTAAACCAGATCAACTCCTCATGGAATTCTTAAAGCCTTGATTTCTTCACGCTTTGGGATTCACCACAAATCCCTTCTTTGTTTCAACACCAAAATTTGCTGCAAACCCTTCAAAATATCCAAATACCCCCACACACCTGAGGGAAACGTGGAGAAATTATGGGAATGAGCAGCCAAATCTAACCCAGGAGATGCTAAGGAGCAAAAAAAATTGGGAAAAGAACTCTTCTGGATGCTCCAAGTGTAGCTACAAATTTATTCTTCACACCCTCACTCTTCCCTCCTGCCTGGATTTCCTAACACAAAGCTGGAGTCAGAAAATATGGAGCAGGATTGGGGAAACATTTGAACAACTTGGATGAAAACAGGGACAAAAACTGTGGAGAAGAAGCTTGGAAGACTTCTCCACTCAGACTGTCACCTGAAGATCCCTATCCCATGTCCGTCCCGCCTTGCAGGATCCAGAAAAGCTGTTTTGTGGGAATATTCCCTTCCTTTTCCACAGAAAATGTTACTACATCACACCTGGTTTGGAATTACTGCTTTGGGATCAGCCCCCCTTGTTTTTCTGGCTGTCTCCAGAAACATCTTCCATGTTTTATCCACTGTTTTTTTTCCTTCAAATCTTCAATTAACTTGGGTTTTGGATCACTAACAAGCACTGAGCTTGCAGCTCTGTTGGATTTCTATCCCAAATCCACGATCTTCTCCAACCTTAACATTCCATGATCCCATGGCTGTACTCCTGAGAGGGTGGCAGGTCCTGAGTCATTGGGAATTCTGTAGGGAAAAACTGCCTGGAATGGGGCAGAACTCAGTGCTAACCTGGTCCAGAACCCCTCAATGCCTAAAACTCCAATAAAAAATTGGAATGTTCAGCCCAGTTTTTACAGGATCAGCCAATGTAAGTGGATAGGGAGGTGAGGATTAGAACTGAAATAAAAAAATGGGAATTCTGAACACAGTTTTTGTAGGATCAACCAAGGTAAGCGATCAGGGAGGTGAGGATTAGGATGTCAATAAAAAATGGGAATTCTGAACACAGTTTTTGTAGGATCAGCCAATGTAAGCGATCAGGGAGGTGAGGAGGACGCAGGAAGAGGAGCTGGGACAGCGCAGCATCCCAGTCACACCAGCAGCTCCCAGTTCCTGTGGAAAACCGGGAATTTTCAGCACTACAGAACAGCAACAACCCGAGCAGGGCTGTCAGGGCTCCAGGAAAATCCACACGAGCGGATCCTGCTGGGCCGGCAGAGAGGAGCAGCGATGCCCTCTTGTGTTCCAAGCGATAAATCCATGACGAATCCCTGGCAATTCCTCCCAAACCATGGACAGAGGCACATTCCAAGCTCAGAGCGAGTCCATCCTTCCCAGCCCACCCTATGGAAAGGCTCCCGCTGTCGGGAATGCAAATTCCTGCCCCACAAAAGGGAACATTCGCACAATGCCCACAAAGGTGAGCCAACCCTTTTATTGCCAAAATTCCCAACCCATCTGAAATCAGGGAACTTGTTTGGTTGCATTTATCCCAGCAATTAATCACAAAACCTGGACAAAAGCTCCTGCAATTCCTCTATCTCAGCTATTCCAGGGCAGTTTAGAAATCCTATTTTCAGCAGGAAAACTCTTTCCAAAGGACTTTAACAAATGGATTTGGGACGTCCTCTAGAGCTGTTCAAATGGAAAGTGCTGAGCTTGATAGAAAACCAGACTCCAACTTGGAATAATGACGGGAGCATGAACCAGCAAACGGAGCCAAGACAGGAAAGTTTGGAATCTAAAACCAATCCTAAACCCAAGTGTGAGCACAGAATGTCAGGTGCAATTAATATAACCTCAATATTCCCATGAAAAGCACAAGATACATCCTTATTTTGCCATAACACCCAAGGCTTTGCCTTCCTCCTCTCCCTCTGGATTGACTCCCTTGTTTTGGCACTTCACCCCAGTTCCAGTTCTGGATCTCACCTCGGAGCAGCCCCGTGTAATCAGCTCTCTGCTGCTTTCTTGGGACTTACCTCGAGCTTATGGGATCCTCTCCAGTTGTACAAACGCAGAGAGTGCTGAGTTTAACAGAAACCCAGACTCCAGCTTAGGAACGTGAACCAGCAAATGGAGCTGAGAGTGGAGCATTTATAAACTAGAACCTAAAACTGACTCTAAACCCAAAGTTGAGAGCACAGAATTTAAGGTCACACTGATATCACCTCAATGTTCCTATGACAAGCAGGACACACATCCTTATTCTGCTGTAAAATCCAATTCCAGCACAGGAGAACTCTCCTCTCTCTGGATTGATTCCCTTGTTTTGGCACTTCACCCCAGTTCCAATTTTGGAATTCACCTCAGAGCAACCCCCTTGTAATCAGCTCTCTGATGCTTTCTAGGGGATTTATCTGCAGTTTAACTTTAGATCCCAATGGGATTTTTCCAAGCCTTTTTCCTCACACAGGGGATGAGAAACATACAGAGAGTCAGAGCCTTTTCCTCAACCCTTTGTGGCAGAGTTTAGCACCATTCTGAACTTGTGTGGGTGCCAAGTTAGGAACACAAATCCTCCGGTTGAGATCAGAATCAGAACTTTCGAGAGAGGTTTTTAACCAAGTAGAATTTAAAAAAAAAATTAAAAATAATTTGTTTTATAAACTTATAACCGTGATACAACAACCGATAGAGGTTGATTAATCAGGCTAATACATATGAGATAATCAGACGTGTGCTTATAACAAAAAAGAAGGGAAAAAAGCCAATTTGGAACCAGAAAACACACAAACGGATCAATGAATCACTAAAGGCAGACGGAAAGGAGACTCACCAGTCGTGGTAGGTGGTGATGGCGATGCTGGGGGGCGGCAGCAGGGGCAGGGTGGTGGGCCTGCACACGGTGTCCCTGTCGGGGGTCCTGGCCCGCTCCGTCTGCCGCTGGGCCAGCGGGGGCAGCTGCAGGTTCCCCGAGCAGCAGCGGCGGCCCCGCCACAGGTCAATGCCCAGGGCGTGGCTGGACGTGCTGTAGGATTTGCTGAGCCCACACTCCAGGTAATCCAGGGAGCCCTGCAACACAGAGGCCTCTGAAACCTTCTGGAAACAGGGCATTTCCTCCACCAGGGTGAAACACATTCCATTCTCCGGCCAGAACTAGCCCACCACTCCAGAACTGAATTCTCCAAACAAGTTATTTCCTCCATGAGGGTAAACTACACTCAATTCTCCAGCCAGAACTATCCCACAACTCCAGAACTGAATTCTACAAAGGATTTCCTCCACGAGGGTAAAACACATTCAATTCTCCAGCCAGAACTATCCCAGGAGAACTCCACAACAACTCCAGAACTGAATTCTGCAAACAAATTATTTCCTCCATGAGGATAAACCACACTCAATTCTCCAGCCAGAACTATCCCACAGCTCCAGAACTGAATTCTACAAAGGATTTCCTCCACAAGGATAAAACTCAATTCCTCAGCCAGAACTATCTCAGGAGGAAGGGAACTCTACAGGTCCAGAACTAAATTCTACAAATTATTTTCTCCATGAGGGTGAACCACACTCAATTCTCCAGCCAGAACTATCCCACAACTCCAGAACTGAATTGTACAAAGGATTTCCTCCACAGGGATAAAACACATTCAATTCTCCAGCCAGAACTAACCCAGGACATGAGAACTCCACAAGTCCAGAACTGAATTCTGCAAATTATTTCCTCTGCTAGGATAAACCACACTTGATTCTCCAGCCAGAACTACCCCACAACTCTACAATTCTACAAACAAAGAATTTCTTCCACAAGATATTTGCACATAAAAATGTGGGATCTAGAGCAAATATTCCATAAATCCCAGCAGCATTCCCTGCTCCCTGCCCACACCACACTGTGTCTGCCCAAAGACCATCAGAGCAAAAACACCTGGATAAAACAACTCCAAACCTTTCCAGGGCTTGATTTGTTCATTTTTTAATGTGCTGCTTTTATTTTCTTCTTCCTATCTAAAAATCCTCCAAGATCACCCATCAGCAATCAAAGCCAAACCAGTTTACATTTACCAAAGAAGACAAAATCGACTTTTTAGCTCATTTTCAGAATGTAAGGAAAAGGAAAGAAGAATAAGGAAAAATAAACCTTCAGCAGGAGCTCACCTCATCTGCAGTCACGGTCATGACACTTCTGCTTTTCTTCATCATCAAGTTTCAAGTGCAGCCCAGGATAAAAAACTTCAGGTAAACAGAATTTCCTCAGAGGGCCAACCTGAAAGAAAAAATGGTTATATTATTTTATTTATAAACACATGGAAATTATATATCTATATAATTAAATTTAAATATATGCATATAATTATATACATATAGTAATTACATATAATTATATGTTGCTTATATATTTTAAAATTAATATCTATGAATATGTATGAGTTATTTAGATGTAATTATATATAATATATCTAATTATGTATATAAATATGTAATATATATTATAAAATTATGTCTATAAATTCCATACAATTATATATAAATGGTATATATATTTATTAATTATATATTATATAACATATATTTATATCAATACACGATTATACATTAATTATTTAATTATATAATAAATTTCTATTAATTATACTAATTAACTATATGATAATCACTACATATATATTTGTATATAAATGTTTACATATTTGAATACTAAACTACATACATATTGAATACTAAACTGGGTTTGATAACAAATAAGCCACTAAATTCCCCGCTGGTTTATTCCTGACTGCCCATTTGGATAAAATTTTGGAATTTTTAAGGTTGGAGAAGATTTTTAGGCTCACCAAGCACATCCCTGAAGCAGCCCCACTGTGTCCCCAGTGATCCATGTCCCCAGGTGCCACCTCTCCCCATCAGCACTGCCCTCCTGCAGCTATTTCCCAATCTTATCCCAAATTTTGCATGGCTCCAGGGGAGCTCTTTTCCTGAGCACGAGGCTGCATCTCCTCAGCCCTTGCTGATTTTCATGGAAAACCATCTCCAATCTGCTGAAAACCCTGCTGGGCAAATTAAAAACTGAACAGCTCAAGCCCTGGAAAAGTTGGGAGTTGTTTTATCCAGTTTTTTTTTTTGCTCTTGTGGTCTTTGGGCAGTGTGGGGTGGACAGGGAGCACGAATGCTGCTGGGATTTATGGAATATTTGCTCTGGATCCCACATTTTTTATGTGTAAACATCTCAACGTTCCAGCAGCTCAGCACCTGCGGTGGTGATGCATTTTTTATTTCATTATTACTCTAATCCTCATCAGAATTCCCTAAGAATTCAACTCCAGTTCCCATTCTCTAGTGGGTTTAGGGTTAGGATTGGGATTAAGGTAGGACCTGCACAGCCCCCAGGGTGGGTTTGGGGTTACAGTTAGGCCAGGATCTGCACAGCCTCAGGATGGGTTTAGGATTAAGGTTAGGGTTAAGATTAAGGTTAGGGCATGACCTGCTATTCCAAATTATTCCAAATGTCCCTTTTATCCACCGTGAAAAATTCCCTCCTTTGCCCTTTGAGCAGCAGAAATGTTGTGCTCAAGCAGCAGAACCCAATTCCAGGTTATGTGCAACGATTTTATCAATCCCTAACAATGAAGAGAATTTTAAACCCTGTTATTAAAAGGATTAAATGATAAATCCCCAGATATCAACGGTAAATATGGCCACGACATGCCCAGATAGGGATAACATGGAATGAATGCTCACTGCCAGAAAAAATACAAATTCCCTTTGTATGTGGACAAAATTCATGGAAAAACCAAAAGGAAGCAGCAGAATGAAGCAGATTTGTGTTTAATAGAGTCCAATTTGGGCTTAATAAAGCCCAGTTTGGGGTGTTTGTCACTGCCCTGATCTGCAGGGACTGGGATCCCAGCATAAACTGGAGCAGCTTCCTGAAAATGTGGAATTGCACAAGGAAACACAAAATGAAGAAACACCCACATAAATAAATATCCAGAGCAACCCCTGAGAATCAAGGAACCATCAAGGCCAGAAAAGACCTTTAAGGTCATCAATTCCAACCAGCACCACCTCCATATTCTCCACTAAACCTCAATCCACACATTCTTTGGGGAAAAAAATCCAAAGCAATGAGAGTTTAAGGATATTTCTCAAATTTTGCTGAACTCCAGGATCAGGCTGGACAGCAGGAAGTGGAGGGAAGGACCAGACTGACTGGAAGATCATTCTGTGAAAATCTGACCCCTCTCACACCACAGCTTTATAAATATTTATTGATTTGTCAAAGTTAATTTAAGCAGAATATGGATAATGACAAAATCTAGCTTTTGCTCTGTGGGGATTGCAGTTCTGAGGCCTGAAGAAAACCCAACACTTCCTTTAGTCATGACTAAATTCCCATTAAAATCTGACTCATTCTTTCCTGTGCCTTCCCAGAAAAATCTGACACCTGGGATGAACATTTAAGGGGAGAATAAACCAGAGCAAAACACTCCAAAGAGGCTTCCTGGGAATTCTTTCCTCATGAACATTTCCTCATTGATGCAGACTTTTATTACAATTCCAGTACCCAAATCCTCCAAAAAAGCTCTGTATCCTAGAACATTAGTTGGGTCTGGGCTCAGGGAATGCTGCCCAGCAGCAAAGCTTTGCATTTGTTAATAAATTGTGAAGAATCAGCTGGGTCTGATCCATTTTCCTGGAACATATCCCATGTGGAATATGAATTTTCTTTTTACACCAAGCTTCCACCTGAATATTTTTGTGTTCCATGTGTTTCAAAACTGGGAAAACACTCCAGCAATTCCAGAGGGATCCAGCCAGGGGATGAATTAAAGGGTTCCCAAGAAGCAGCTGGCAATGAGGATAAAATCCCATGGATGCTTTTCCTGATTTTCCTACACACTTTCCAGCTCATGCAGTGTGAAATCCATTTGCAGCAATTCCTAAAACACATCCTCATGTGCAGCTTTGGGAGGGTTTGGAATGTGAGACCCACGTTCCACCCTGTGCCTTCCCACACGCTGGGGCTTCTCCATGGGCAGGGTCAGAGCTGCAGGGGGATGTGAGGGGCAGAGGGATCCCCTCGGCCCTAAAGGACCCCCCTGTCCCACAGACACAGCCAAGGCTGGCTCCCAATCCCATTTCCCCACTCCAGGAACAGCAGTTTTGGGAAGCAGAGCTGTTTATCCAGCTCCTCCCACTCTTCATGGAGGCAGGACACAAACACAGAGTGAAACCCAAAGCAAATCCCAGTGAAATCCCAGCAAAAGCACATCCCACTGTCCCATCTGCTTCTGCCTCACTTCCACCACAGCACCAGAGCAGGATTTTCCCTCCCAACAAGATGGGGATCCTGAAAATGCTCAGAGATAAACCCAGGCACCTGAATTGTGAATTACTGCAGAAGCTTTTCTAAGGAAAGGGATGAAGGAGATCATCTGATCCCACAGGGAATTACATCATTTGTGAGCTGGGATTCAAACTGGATTCTCTTTCAAATCCATGAGCACTTCACAGGGAGAGGCACCAACTCAGACAGGGTGACAGCCACCAAAAAAAAGTGACAATCTCAGGTCTGGCTCTCCCAGGAGGAACAGATGGGCTCCTGCTTCACATAAAATCATGGAGTGCTGTGGGTTGGAAGGGAAATTTAAATTCATCCCATTCCACCCCATCGTGGGCAGGGACATCTCCCACTGTCCCAGGCTGCTCCAACCTGGCCTGGGACACTGCAGGGATCCAGGGGCAGCCACAGCTGCTCTGGGCAATGAGAAAGGAGGGAAAGGCTGGAACCCTTCCAGATGGAGTCACTCCAACACCTCCCTGGGCAACTTATTCCAATGCCTCACACCCTTCCAGGAAAAATACCCAACATGAACCTCCTGTGGGACAGTTCCCTCTGCTCCTGTCCCTGATCCCTGGAGCAGATCCCAAACCCCTCCTGTCAGGAGCTGTGCAGAGCCACAAGGGCCCCTGAGCCTCCTTTGCTCCAGGCTGAGCCCCTGCCCGGCTCCTCAGGGATTCTGCAGCCCCTGCCCAGCTCCTCAGGGATTCTGCAGCCCCTGCCCAGCTCCCTCAGGGATTCTGCAGCCCCTGCCCAGCTCCTCAGGGATTCTGCAGCCCCTGCCCAGCTCCTCAGGGATTCTGCAGCCCCTTCCAGCTCCTCAGGGGTTCTGCAGCCCCTGCCCAGCTCCTCAGGGATTCTGCAGCCCCTGCCCGGCTCCTCAGGGATTCTGCAGCCCCTGCCCAGCTCCCTCAGGGATTCTGCAGCCCCTGCCCGGCTCCCTGAGTCTCCCCTGGGGCTCCAGCCCCTTCCCAGCTCCCTCAGCTGCTCCAGCCCTCCTCGGACACGTCCCTAAGAATTTCCCCTTTTTATTACTTATTTGCTGAGGAAAATGTTGTTCTTTTCTGTGACATTTTCCCGTTTCTTGTGAGCAGCAACAGCTCAAGTGCTCTGCGGCAGCTCTGAGAAATTCCCTCCTCCTCAGCAAACCCAAGCTGTTCTCTTTTCCAGCAAAAGCTGGGAAGATTTCACAGAGCTCTGCAAAACATAAGCAAGGGCATCTATTAGCACTAAGGGCTGGAACTTGGGAAAAGGGATTCAGAAAAGAGGGATTTCATGGAATCATGGAGGGGTAAAGAGGGATTTCATGGAATCATGGAATGGTTTGGGTTGGGAGGAACTTTAAACCTCATTCTAACTGCTGCCATGGGACACCTTCCTCTCTCCCAGGTGGCTTCAAAACCCCAGTGTCCAGCCTGGCCTTGGGCACTGCCAGGGATCCAGGGGCAGCCACAGCAAATCTGGGAATTCCAGCCCAGCCAGGAATTCCTTCCCACTATCCCATTTCAATCTACCCACTTCCAGCTTCCAGCCATTCCCTGTGTCCTGTCCCTCCATCCCTGTCCAAAGTCCCTCTCCAGCTCTCCTGCAGCTCCTCCAGGCCACACTGAGCTCACCCCAAAGCCTCTCCTCTCCGTGTGAACAATCCCAGCTGTGCCAGCCTTTCCTCCCAGCAGAGCTGCTCCATCCCTGGCACCATCCTGGAGATGGAGGATACAATCCCATGGATGCATGGGATGGAACCTGATTTTCCTACCCAGTGGTTAAAGAACAGCTGCCAGCTCATCCAGTGTCTAATCCACAGAAATCCCTAAAACACATCTTCACGTGCAGGTTTGGGATTCCCAGCCTCTGGATTCCTTCCAACAGCTCCCTGCTGGATTCCATGGGCTGGATTCTCCCTTGGAGCTGCCACAGCCTTCATCTCCCATCACTGCCATTCTCATCTTCAACTGCTTTGAGACCTGACACCACCAGCACCATCCAGATGGAGAAGGGATTTTCCCACTCTGGCCTCTCCCAAGGTCCTAAAGAAGTGATTCCTGCACTTTGGCCTCTCCCAAGGCTCTGGAGAAGCAATTCCTCCACTTTGGCCTCTCCCAAGGTTCTGGAGAAGGAATTCCTCCACTTTGGCCTCTCCCAAGGTTCTGGAGAAGCAATTCCTCCACTTTGGCCTCTCCCAAGGTTCTGGAGAAGCAATTCCTCCACTTTGGCTTCTCCCAAGGCTCTGGAGAAAGGATTTTCCCACTCTGGCCTCTCCCAAGGCTGCCCTGAGCTTTGTCCTAATTGCCAGGCTGAGTTCAAAACCCGAATTTGTTGGTTGAAGCCATCAGGCATCAGGATAAAGTCACAAATTTATCTCCAGGAATAAATCCAACCAATTTCCTTGCTATAAAAATGGCAAAGGAAGGATGATCTTCGTAGAGGCTTGAGAAAATTCCAAGCAAGTTGGGCATGGCCAAAAATTATTCTGAAATAATTAATTATTATTAAAACTGTGCCTCAGCTTTAATTAGGAGGCTCCTTCCCAGGATATGAGCAAGATTGCAAGGACTCCTCTTTCTCTGGAGTCGGTCCAAGCATTAAAGTTAGGAATGCCTCAGCCAGTCTGTCCCAGAAACTCCAGGAATTCCTGGATTTCCTGCAGAGGGGACAACCAGGTTTCCATTTCTCTTCACTTCTTTCAGTTCCAATTAAAAAACTAAATCCACATTTTGCTGTCCTTAGGCCTGACATGCTCTATGGAATTCCCATGAAACACAATTTGCAAATTTTAACCAGTTTTTTGGTGACATTTTTCCAAATTTTCACAGATTTATTTTTCTTGAATTTTCACTAGCCCATTTTTTTTATAGGAAACTTCCAGACAAATATTCACAGCTTGAGCAGAAAAAAAATTCTACTTTCCTGATTACGTCAGGGATTTTTAATCTTATCTTTCTAAAAAGCTCATGTCCTATTGTGCAAAAATGAAGCGAAATTAACAATCAGCTCTGACAGCTCCAAAGGATTCAGCTCAAGTGTTCCCCACATCAGGACTTCCAAGGTAATTAAGGGAAAAATGAGGCAGACTATTAAAAGATGCAATTTCTCTCCTTCTTGATCCTTGAACAAATTATTTGCAGAGCCTCCCACTCCTCAGGGCAGCCGAGCAGCTCTCAGAGACCAGAACTATTGTTATTATTATTATCATCCTTACTATTATCATAATAACCATTATTATAATTTTTACCATTATCACGATTTATTTTCTTTTATAATTTATTTATTTTATTTTATTATTATCACAATTATTATAATTTTGATCACTATTTATTAATATATATATTATTATTTAACATTATTATTGTTATAATATCAAATTTTAAATATACCAAACCCCAGAAAATTCAGCCATGCAGATTTTCCCCCTATAGATTTTTAGCCTGATTTTTTCTAAATTACACTTGATGTTCCCCTTGTGTTTTTATTGTCATCCCTAAGCTCTGCTGGGTCTCCCAGAAAATGGGAATGCTGTGGATCCATGGGATTATTATGGGATAAACTCTGCAGAAATAACGCAACCCTCACCTCCTGTCCCTCATTTACTCCCTCCCTTCCTAGACTCTCCCACATGTTGAATTTCAGAACCTTTTCTCCAAAAGAAAAGGTTTTAAAATCCTCAGATCTCCTTCCCCAGGAGTTTTTCTGGGCAAAGCCAAATTGCCAGAAAAGAAGGAAATTTCCCCTTTTTATTTCTGAATTTTATTTCAGAGCCAAGAGCAAAGCCACGCAATGACCCCTAGAACACCAAAACAGAACCAAGGCTACAAAGAGAGCACCTCATCCTCCAGAAGTCTTGGAAAATAGAGAATATTCCAAACCTTGCCCCTTTTTCCTGTTGGAAAAACCCACTAAGAATAATGGGGAAAGATGGAATCCAGAATTACAGCAGCAAATTCATTTTTAAGCTTTTAAATCCACTTTTTCAAGGTTCTCCAAGCTTGAAGTCCCTTGGGAACTCCACAAGAACACCAGAATTCCATGAAGGAATTCCTGGCCGAATCTCCAAACACCTCAACCCCAAAATTCCATATCAGAGCCAAAAATTGCCCTAAAATTCACTTTTTAATGCTTTTAAATCCCCTTTTTATGGGCTTTCCAAGCTCAACCCCCGGAGGGAACACCATAAGAACTTTAGAATTCCATCACAGAATTCCAGGCTGAAACCTCAAAGTCCTTCAACCAAAATTCCATCTTTGCAGGGCCAAAAATTGCCCCAAACCTCCATTTTTTAGGCTTTTAAATCCACTATTTTTAGGAGAACCCTGGAGAACCAAGGGAAAGCTGAGACCTGTAAGGAAGGGGCTTGGAGTAAATTGGAAAAATGAGCTTTAAGGTCTCTTCCAACCCAAATCACTCCAGGGTTCCCACCCAGAAAATGGGAGGTGAGGATCTGGGCTCTCCAGGATGGAGCATCCTGGTTTTCTGCCCAAAATAATCCAGCTTTTCTCACATCCCAGATTCCCAAACACAGCCATGGAACAGCAGCTAAAACCAACCCCAGGGCCTGAGGAAAAACTCTTTCCATGGCCAATTAGAACAAACACAAATCAATTATCCAGCTTTTCTGACCACGGACACGCACAAAATCCAAATAAAAAGGGAAAATGAGGATTTGTGCCACAGGAAATTCCTGCTGCTGTACTCTGTGTCCTCTCCTTCCCAGGAAAAGGATTCTGGAGCAGAGAAATTGCATTTTCCTCAATATTCATCCAAAACTGCCAAGCCTGGCACTGGGAATATTAAACAGGACACGACAGCACCGTGGTCAACTCCAAATCTGATTTATCCCAGGGTTTTTTCCATGTTAGCAATTTCCAGACTGAAATTTCTGTCTGGCCATCCAATAAAAAAAAGGAAATTAAGGCTACAGAAAAAGCATTTGGCATGCTGGAAATGCTCCCATGTTTTCCACCAGCCACTTCCATATTTTATTTCAGATATTTGAAGTGGCATCTTGGACAGCAGTAATCTATAACAGGAGATGAAAGGGGAAAAGCCTGATTTAGAGGGACATTTCAGCTCTCTTACTCCAGGATTTTTTCCTCAGAGCCAAAGCAGATGTTCCTGTTTCCTTAGACTGTGGTTGTTTTCTTTCCTTCTGGATCTGATATTTTGCTTCTTGGGCAAATATTTGCATTATTTCTGATGCCAGGCAGAATGATCAGCATTTTTTTTTTTTTTTAATGAAAAAGTGATTTAGCTCATTCTGCAATTTTCTCCCAAATGAGGTGCTCTGAAGTGAGGTGAAAGTGGCAATTCCAGCATTTTCTCCCAACTTCTCCTGGTAATTTCTTTCCCAGTTATCAAAAAGTCCTTTAATTACCAGGAGTGATCCTCTTGCTGAACATTTTGGGAAGTTTTTATCCAATTCCATCACTTCAAAGCCTGCAATTAACCCTGTTCAGTAACCCCTGCTCCCAAAATCCCAGCGCTTCCCCCAAGAAATTCTCATTTCCCAGGGACCAGCTCCGTGTCAGGGTCCTTGTGTGACACCATAAAAAAAAAAAAAATCTGCCTTTCCTGGTCAAATTATTCCATGCTGAGGTTGCAGAGGGAATTGAAAAAGTGGAAATTCCAAAATATTGGGATGTAGGAGGGTGCCAGGGTGATCCAAGAGGAATCCCAACCTGGATCCATCCAGCCTCATCAGGAAAACCCCAATTCTGTGATTGAAAATGGAAAAAGCTGCCAGAGGATGGGATTCCCTGGGATATTGGGAAGGAATTCCTGATTGGGAGGGTGGGGAGCGGCAGGGATGGGATTCCCAGAGAAGCTGCGGCTGCCCCTGGATCCCTGTGGAAATTTGAGGATTTTAAATTTCCCTTCCAACCCAAACCAGTCCTGAACTCTGGGATTTTGGAGGCTGAGGCCTTGAGGTACAAAAGAACCATTTCAAGCTAATCCAGGAGATTTTTCCACCCAAACTTGAGGCTACCTGGAAAAAACAGTATCTCAACAACATCCAAATACTTTCTTTTTGGGCAACCGGTGTTGCAAATATAAAAATACAACACAAAAATTCTCCAAGTCACAGGAATGACCCAACTTCTCCACGGGTTTTCCCATTTTAGTCTTAGGATGCATTTCCCTGGGACAAAAAAATGCAGATTAAGAAATCCCCACCCAGCTCCCTGGATTCCCAAAGCAGCTTCAGGAGAGGAGATTTACAGCTCTCATTTTTCGAGATTGCTGGAAAGCTAAAGGGCATTCTTGTATTCCTGGGGGGAAAACCATTAGGATTTAATTGCTACATGGATTACTTGGGGAGAGTTTTCCCAAGTTTTCCAGGATGACATGACATGCAGAGGGACAAGAGGGATGGGCTGAGCTGGTTTTCCTGCTCAGGGTGCGGAGGATCCTTGTCCATGGCCATTCCAGAGTCCCTGGGAAAGGGAAGCTCCAGCTCTCCCTCCGTGGGCTCCTGATCCCTTCCCCCAGAGCTGAGTCACTCGGATCATAAATTCCAACCTCACTTCCCAGTTACTATAACAACTTCATGGATTTCTTCTTGTTATTAATTACACTCAGCCCTAATCTGCTGCTCCAGGATCAGGCACTCCAGGAGAGCTTCCCCTCTCCCTTCTCCCTTCTCCCTTCCGAAGGTTTTTCATTCCCAACTCGCTCCCTCATTCAGGTGCTCCCCTCATGAATCTGCTTCCACTGAGATAAGGAAACGCTGATATTCCTCCCTTTGAAAACTCAGAATAGAAGGAAATGGGTTTTTTCCTCAAAACAAACAAGATGCCCAAAATAAAACTGCAAAATCTGGGCCCTCAGCTGTCTTCCTGCAGCAAATGTGGAGCAGGGAACAGCTTGGAATATAATCCAGCCCAGCACGGAGGGAATGAGCCCTCTGGAAGCAAAGCTGGGAGCAGAGCACAGGAGCAGCTGCAATCTGATTTACTGGGGCTGAATTCACATCCTCGGGGGCTGAACAGGAAACCTCTGCTGCTGGAAAAGGCAGGAGAAGGCAACAAACTCCAGGCCAATCCTGAGGTGTTGGAGCGAGCACAATGAGCCCCTTTTATTCTCCTCTGGATCAGCTTTGGAGCTGGAGAGCTGAAGGGACATCTCTACCCAAGAGAACAGAGATTTCCCTTTTCCTTCCCTTTCCCTTTCCCTTTCCCTTTCCCTTTCCCTTTCCCTTTCCCTTTCCCTTTCCCTTTCCCTTTCCCTTTCCCTTTCCCTTTCCCTTTCCTTCCCTTTCCCTCCATCATGGGATGGGATGGCATGGAGAAAATGGAAAGTTTTCTCAGCCTGGAGAGCAGGGAAGGGGAGCAGGAGGGGGAGCAGGGAGTAGGGAAAGAGGGCATTTCCTACTCCATTCCCACAGAATCACAGAATTCCAGACTGGTTTGGCTTGGGAAGGACCTTAAATCCCATCCCATCCCATCCCACCCCTGCCATGGCAGGGACACCTTCCACTGTCCCAGGCTGCTCCAACCTGGCCTGGGACATTTCCAGGGATGGGGCAGGCAAAGATTCTCTGGAAAAGCACCTCTTTACCCTCAGTAAGGAATTTCTTCCCTCCCACCTGAATTCCCTCAGCTTGGGAACAGCCTGTGCCTCCTCCCAAATGACTGCAGGTCTCCGATGGAAGTTTTGGCAGATCCCCTGAGAATTTACAAATGAAAATTCCAGTATCACTCGATCCGTTTATTTTTAGCAACGTGTCACCTGCTCGCTGAAAGAAGAAAGTCCCGCTCCAAATGCCAGCCCAAAAGCATGGAAAGCACTGAGAGCAGCACTCCCTGCAACTGGAGGGGCTCAGGAATGAAGCACGAGGGGCTCAGGGATGAATGAAGCATGAGGGGCTCAGCAATGAAGCACGAAGGGCTCAGGAATGAAGCATGAAGGGCTCAGCAATGAAGCACGAAGGGCTCAGGAATGAAGCATGAGGGGCTCAGGGATGAATGGAGCATGAGGGGCTCAGCAATGAAGCATGAGGGGCTCAGCAATGAAGCACGAGGGGCTCAGGAAGGAATGAAGCACGAGGGGCTCAGCAATGAAGCACGAGGGGCTCAGGAAGGAATGAAGCACGAGGGGCTCAGCAATGAAGCACGAGGGGCTCAGGAAGGAATGAAGCACGAGGGGCTCAGGAATGAAGCACGAAGGGCTCAGCAATGAATGAAGCACGAGGGGCTCAGGGATGAATGAAGCATGAGGGGCTCAGGAATGCAGCATTCCTGCTCCCTTCCCCACCGAATTCCCCAGGTTCAGGCGTGCAATGCAGAGCTGAACTCATCTGCAGAGCCACCAAAACACAGGATCGTTTTAAGCCCCCAGCCAGATGGAGAACACTCCTTCCCCTCCTCTGCAGGAAAAGGGAAGAGCATCCCAGCCCACAGAATCCCAGCAGGGAAAGAAGCCCTCTCCAGATATTTTCTGCTTTTAAAACTCATGGAAATGATGGTTTGATTCTATTTCCAGCGTGAAAACCCGCGCTGCTTTAGTCACCAAGTCACGGATAAACACAGGGGAACATTTTTGTGCTGCCTTCGATTTTTTCCATCTCAAATGACAAATTTCCATGAATTCCATCGCTCTGATTAAAGGGCAGTTGTTACACACCTACAGATACCCTTTAAAAACCCACCAGTGCAACCACAATTCCAAAAAAAATTTATGGAAGTGTGGATCTGAAATCCAAACCAGAGCAGCTGCAGGGTTCCCAGCATCAATCCAGGCTTGCTCCCAAGGGCACAATATCAATAATAAAAACCAAAATAGCTTTGGTTTGCTGCAAAGTTAAATAAAATCTGGTTTATCCAACTAAAATTGTAGGAATCACTCTACTGGCAGCACCAAACTGGTGCTGGATCCATGAGACAACCCAGGATGGACCAAAAAAAGGAATAATTCAACAACTCTGATGAGTAAAATGGGAAAAGGAACAGCCAGGAATAGCCAAGAATATTCCAACTTGATCATACAGTGAATTATGGGAAGGGAAAAGGGAATTTTGGGGGATTGGCTGCCATTCCATGACAGGAATTCTCCTGCTTGCTCCTGTTTTATGAACAAACAACCCCCAAAATGCCGCCTCAATTTCTCCAGCAAAATCCACACCAGGAACACCTCAGGCCATGGAAAAATCCAATATTAAATTCAGGAAAACTCACTGAAACTTCTTAAAAGTCAGGAAGAGTCTGCTCAGAGCTAAATCATTATTTTTTAATCATAAAGCATCTCTGGTTTTCCACAAGTCTAAATAAATCCCTTCTCCTGTGCTCAGGAAATTCTTCCTGAATTTTCCTACACAGTCCTGACTCAAGGAATTAATTACAATTATTTCACATGACTGGAGTCTTGCACTAAATATTTTTATGCTGAGAGCGGGTGATTAGGAAACAAGGAAAGATGACAAAAATGTGTTTTCCTACTTCCTTTCAGTGCCTGTGACTGGATTATTTCCCCCTTTTTTAAAACTAACTGGATTTCTGGGAATACAGCTCCAGAAGGAAATGAAGAATGAGGTGAAATAAATGTTTATTTTTATAGTTCTTCTGCCTGACTTCATTTGAACACTGCCTTATTCTTGCTTTTCTGGGAAAAAGGCATGGAAAACTTTCCTTTTTTTATGGAATTGATTCATCAGTGACCCACAAGATGGGAAAAACCCCACAATGTTCCCGTGGCTCCTGCAGGAATAAGGAAAATAGGAAAACTACAGCGCCAGTTCTCCCCCAGAACTGGACACACACCAATAACACCTCAAACAATGGAAGCACAGGCAGAGATTTCATGGATTCCTCAGGACAGTGCAGGGAAAGGGGCTTGGAATTGGAATTTGGGGTTAGAATTCCAGGAAGGAAATGCAGAATTGAGAACTGAATGCAGAGGAAAGAAAGAAGGCAAAGAAAAAGCCACAAAAACCAACAGAGGAATATTCCCTTGTCCCAGCCTGGGAGGAAGCAGAGGGAAAGGGCATCCCAACAATTCTTCTGGATGAACAGTAAGAGTTATAGCAGGGGAGACACCTCTCCTGGAATTCCAACTGGGAAAGAAGCCCTCTCCAGATATTTTCTGCTTTAAAAAAATCATGGAAATGATGGTTTGATTCTATTTCCAGCGTGAAAACCCGCGCTGCTTTAGTCCCCAAGTCACAGATAAACACAGGGGGACATTTCTTGCCATGAGGAGCCTCTTTTGGAATTGTGTCCACGAATCCCACGGAATCCCTGGGGTCAGCAGGATGCAGGAACCCCAGAGCTGCTGTCCTCCTGCCCTTCCTGGAGAGGCCTCTCTCTCTCCAAGGACCATCTGGACAAACTTCCTGCTCTTCCTGGCATCCCAAAAGATCCACACAGAGCTTTTCCCGGAGGGAAGAGCAGCACCCCTGGAAGGAGCAGCGCTGGGAACCCAAGCTCTCCAAAGAACATCACACATGCTGCTCTGCTCCTGCCCAAGCTCACTCCTCCTGCAGCCCACAGGATAACAGGAAATTTCCAATATTCCTTGGGTAACCAACAGGGAAAGCTGAGGGGAAAATCCCAACGGGGAATCCCAGAGGCACAGCAGGTTTTAATGGAAACTGGGTCTGAACTCCAGCTCCTCTCCAATCCAAAGGGGTTTTGCCCTCTCGGCTCCAGCAGCTCCCCACAGCCCCCAGCAGCCATTCCCAGGTGGAACATGGAGAATCCTGGGCTGTTCCAGGGGCACTTTTCCAGCATTAAACGGGATGTTTTTCCCTCCAGGCAGGAGTGGGTTCAGCCCTGGCACCACAGGCCCTGGGAGGTTCCTGATCAGTATTCCTGAGCATGCTGGGCATCCCGAGGATCTGCTGCTCCTGGAGCAGAACCCCATCAAACAGAGCAGCCTGGCCCCGAAGGTTTCCATATGTCTCACACTGACTTTCTCCTCAAGAGCTCTTGTGCTGCTGGATCATTTTCTGTTCTCATTTGAGCTGCTGCTTTCAGAAACAGGGACTCCTGAGGATTCCTCCTTTTGGATTCCTCTCCTCCCCAAGTTCCTGCTCCCACTATTTATAAGCACCCTTGCAAGTGTCCCTGCTGCAAGGAGCTCCTCTCCACATTTATCCCCCACATTTCCCAGGAGCTCTGGCAATCCCAGGTTCTCTGTGCTGTTTATTCCAGTGGGATCCTGGCTGTGCCTTCCTCGAGCAATTGCTGAATTACAAAAGCGTGAATGGGACAAAAATCAATGGCAAGAATTTATTTTTCCATCTGAGCGCAGCCCTAATCCTTCCCCAAAGCTCAGGAGGGATTTATCCCTCAGTGCCCATCCTGCAGACAGCAAATATTCAACCCAGATCCATGGGAGTGACTCAGAAGCTGAGCTTTGTTTAGCAGCAACAAGGTTAGAGAAGGTTCTCCTCCATTGGGGGAAAATTCTCCCTTTTTTTCCTTTACATTTCAGATTTTAGACACCAAAGCCAATTCCTGCACATCAGTGAGAAAACTCCAAGTCTCAGATTCCTTCTGAGCTCCAGGCTGTGCCTTTATTTGCCTTAGCTCCCAGAAGAAACACAATTCCTTGGATGTGCCAGAGGCACCTGAGCTCACAGAGGAGCCCAGGCAGAAACAAAACTGAAAACTTGGTGCTTATTTACTCAAGCAAAGGGGCAACTTCTTGTTTCCAGGTTCAGCAGCACTGACATAAAAGCACACCATCCAAAAGAATGGCGAGGAGCAAATCCTCTGGCAGCTCCACTCAGCTTCCCTGTGCCAAAAACACCCAGGGATTGCTGTCCCCACAGCAGGCAGAGATTCCCTGTGCATTCAGGAGAGCTCAGGGGAGTTCTCTGGCTTACAAACCCCCCTGGCAGCAGTGTGTTCGCTGTCCCCTGTCTGCTGTGCTTCCCTGCCCCTCCGGAGTCTCCAAGGCTGGATTGTTCCCTTGGGTTTATTTTAGCTGACCTCTCTTTCCCCTCTTCTCCCTTCCCACACCCTGGCGTGCAGCACAGCGAGCTCTGCCTGCTGTTCCACAAGGTCTGCCCTGAACTGTGAAAATAAAATAAAATCCCTTCATTGCCAACACTCCGTGTGCTGCTTCCTGCAGGCCAGGAGGGCCGGGCCGAGGAAGGGAGCAGCACCTGGAGCAGACTTTTGTGTGTTCTCTGTGTCCCCTGGTCCTGAGCTGTCCCCAACACCTCCTGCACGGGAGGCAAAGCCTGTGCCAGCATCAGCAGCTGCTCCCACCAAATCTGCTGCCAAAACCAGGTCAGACGTGGGGTATTATCCCCCAGCAAATTAATTAGAGAGCAAACGAGGCTGAGTTAACTCTCCAGCAGCTCAGCGGAACGCTCTCGACAGCTGGCTGCAAAGGAATGTTCCAAATACTCCTCAGAAACGCCACCCCAGTCTGCACCCACGGGAGCAGAGCAGAACACAGAGCCTCTGGGGAGGGTTCCCACGGGGGGCAGAAAAACCCACCAGTCAGAGAGGGCTTTGCCACAAATCAATTCCCTTCCAGGACACTCTGAAAAATGAGGGGACATCGGTGTCTCAACTGGGGTTTCTGCTGCTTTTCTGTCACCAGAAATACACCTCCCTTATCCCCTGAAATACTGGCATCTCCTCGCTCCTCCTGCAGCCCACAGGACAACGGCAATGCTGTGATATCCTTGGGTAAGGAAAGCTGAGGGGAAAATCCCAATGGGGAATCCCAGAGGCACAGCAGGTTTCCATGGAAAACTGGGTCTGAACTCCAGCTCACCTCCAATCCAAAGGGGTTTTGCCCACTTGGCTCCAGCCCCCACAGTTCAAAGACCATAATTCAGCATTTTCAGTGTTCAGGCCTGAAGTTTTATAATTTGCTCTATAAAATATCTCATTCTATGCAATATCTTTGCTCCACACTGTCCCAATTCCCAGCCTGTATTTTCAGCACCACCAAGATTGTCCTTAATTTCTCCCAGGCCCTGGATCTGCCTTGGTTCCAATTCATTCCCATCAGTAAAAATATCCACAACCCTCTTTGCTTCCAGAGAGGAGAGAAATTCAGGAAAGAAAATGGATGGAGGAAAGGAAAGAATCCCACAATCCACACATGGTCAGACAGAAAAGGGAGAAACAAAGACCAAAAAAAAGGGAATTTTCTGGATTTTCCTCCCCTGAGTTCTCTATAAACAAAGTGTATCCTTAAGTGGCCAAACACGAGGAAAAGCCGAAGTCAGGGTGCACAAAATGACATTTTTTAAGCACCTGAATAAGCAGGGATTTAACCCAGCCTCATCCTCTAATCTATTTTCTCATCACTGCCAGCAGTGCCAGATGCTGCAGCAGAAAGTGCAGGAATTCCACTGGAGGCAGACAGGGAATAATCTGCTCTCCCAGGAAGTTCCCTCTTATCTCTCAGCCTGCTTTAAAATACAAAGGATAAACCACTTTATCTTTTCTTTATTGTTCTCTAAAATTGTCTTTTTCCATCTGCAAAGTTTCTCAAGACTCCTGGAGACTTCTGAGATTGGCAGGAATTATTTTGCCATGGTTTCTGCTCCAAGAACGCTCTGGCAAACGGACCCTTGGTCCAATTAGACATCTAATGAAAAATTAAGTTAAAAATTAAATTCAAAGGCTTGGATTTTTCAATTTTCCTGCATAACCAAGAGAAAAGTTCTTAATTGACTTTCTCTGTACCATTTGTCAATCTCTTTCTAAGATTTTAACTTGAATAATGGATATATCCCTGAATTATTTGGGACATGAAGGGCTCACAGACGAATGGAACACTCAGAGATGTAACAAGCACAGCCAGGCTTCCCCTGCATGTTTTAGCACAACAGGATGGTATCAATTTGTTCATTTTTTGTACAAACAAGCTTGAAGCTGAGAGCTGTTTCCATAATTAGAGAAATTCAGCTGAAATTCACCTACCCCAGCTCAAGCATCCCCTGCATCGCCTGAAACCAAAACACTGCAGCAGCAAGGAGCCCAAAGAGAAACTGATAAATTCTTTTCATTCTCTAAAGTGAAGGAAAACGGGGAAAAAAACCCCACAGAGTGAGTAATAAATAACATCAGGTTAAAATCTTTTCCTTCAAAGCAATATTTCACATAAATATCCACTCACCTGTTTGCAACAGGCATCAAGTTTAAGGGAGTTTTTTCACCTCATTATTTGTCCTACACCTTCCCAATGTTTTCTTTTTTGGTTTCTTTTTTTTTTTTCCATCTGCCAAGGCTGTATTTATCCCACTGCTGTAATTATCCAATTTTATTTGCTCAGGGAAGCACATAAAGACTGAAAATTGGAAAGACAGGCACTTAATTTAAAGGAATAAAGGTGCTCCCAAGCACTGTTTTGTCACTATTTTTCCCAAATGTTTAAAACTTTCCCCATTTCTGCAGGACAGCTCCACGTGGATCACCCCAAGGACAGGATTTTTGGATAAAACAAACCATTCCAATTAAAAGCTGCCATTTTAGGCAGGATTTTCCAGCTCTATCTGTGGCTATCCATTTCAAATATGGAAATTCCAGGGATTTGGTTGGAATGACTCTTTAAAGGAGCCCTGTGTTCCCAGAGACGATTACTCAGCTAATCTGGGTTAAGCTTCCTGATGGATAAATCAGGATTTGAATGCTGAATAAGGAGAGGTTTCCATGTGACATGGGAAGAGCTGGGAAGTAAATACAGAAGTGGTGGAGAAAAAACCTGAATATGTTTTTGGAAAAAAACAGCCAAAAAGGCTCAATATCATCCTTTACTCTAGCTTCACATTAAAGCATTGCACTAAAACTTATTTCCTGGAATCTAAAATGTCCAAAACCGAGAATAAAGTAGGATACAGCTGTACTTGGAGCACCTGAGCAGGCACAAGGAAACACTAAAATAGATGAGATGACAAGAGAAACAGAGAATTCCAGTGAATAATCTGCTGGGAAAAGCACTTGTTGTGCTAACAAGCTTTTATTCCAGATGATTTATAGATCACAGATTTGTTCAGAACCTTTTTAACCATCAGCTCCCTCTCTGGAGCTGATAATGAGGGACACTACAAATGAGCATCTCTCTCACAGTGGCCTAAAAAAGTTCCCTGTTCCACTGGATTTATGACCTGCAAATGCAATTATTCAGCTTATTCACTGCAGCTTCTTATGGACACCAGGAGTCCAGAGGAAAAAAACAAAAGGCAGTGCATGGATTCTGCTGGGAAGAGTCTCACACAAGAGAGATCCACCGGGAATTCTCTCTTCAGTGGAGGATCTCTTGGGATGTCTCCTGTAGCAACAGATACTGAGCATCACACAAAACAACTCAGCGCCCTCATGGCTCCATCCCAGCCCCAGAGACCACAGCGAACACCTCTTTCCTCAGCAGAACTGATTTATGACTCACCGACCTCCACCCGAGGAGGGCAAAAAGCTCCTCTCTGTGGAGCCACACCGAGGGAACAACTCCCAGATCCTCTCTGAACTCGCAACTCCCACCAGGCTCCGAACTGGGAAAAGGAGGCTCAGGAAAAACAAACTGACTCAAAGCACATGGCAGGGAAATGATGCAGAGGAAATGTCTCCGGCAGAGGAGCATCGGCAGGGCTCATCCCAGCCGGAGCGCCGGGGATCCAGGCTGCAGAGCGCTGCTCAGGCTCTGCGATGGGCATGGCAGGGAAGGGGAGCCCGGCAGGGCAGCCCCGGCCCACGGCGCTGGGAAGGCGCAAATCCCAAAGGGGATTTAGGGATTTGCTCCAGGGAACACCGTGGCCAGCATCAAATGAGCCACTCCGACAGAAATTCGAGGCGGAAAGAACACAGGGAGAAATAGAAGGGAAATTAACATACACATAGAATACCTAGAAGGTGCAGAGGGCGCAGAAATAAAGTAATTTTAAAAACCAATTAAAGTGTACGTCCGCTCTCTGGCAAACCGCAACCCTCGTTTGTTTGGGGTTTTTTTCCTCTTAATGCCATGTGGTTCCCCACCACAAAACTTAAGTGGGGCCAGGCAAACACCCCACAAGCGGCTCGGTCCCTGGGCTCTATGGGGCACGGAGCGGGACCCGCCGGGACCCCCTCACGGCAGGGCCGGGCCGGGCCGGGCAGGGTCCCCTCACAGCCCGGGGCCGCCTCAGCCCCAGCCCCGGCCCCGGCCCCGGGCGGCGGCCGCGGCCCCACGGGCGGGCAGCGCTTACCTTCGGCGGCGGCGGCGGCTCCGGGGGCTGCCCGCAGGTTCTCCTCCGGTTCTCCTCCGGTTCTCCTCACGCTCCCCTCAGGTTTCCGCCCTCAGCGCTCCATGGCCCCGGCGCTGGCGGCGGAGCGACGGCCGCGCTTCCCCAGCGCTGCGGAGCGAGCGGGGCCGGCTCCGCGGGGAGCGCCGGCGGCTCGGCTCGGCTCGGCTCGGCTCCTCGCCTGCCTTCCCTTCGCTCCCCGCTCCTCTCCTTCCCTTCCTTTCCCTCTCCTTCCCTTCCTTTGCCTTTCCTTCCCTTCCTTTGCCTTTCCGCCCCTTCCTTTCGCTCTCCTTCCCCGCCTGCTCCTCTCCGCTCTGCTCCTTCCTTCCCGTTCCCTCAGCGCTCGGCTCCGCTCTCCCCTCCCGGTTCCGTCCGTCCCGCCCCGCTCCGTCCGTCCCTCCCCCGCCGCAGCCCCGGCCCCGGGTCCTCCCCGGCCGGGTCTGGGCCAAGGCGAGCTCCGGCAGCGGCTCTGCAGCAAACCCGGCCAAATTCCAGCCTGGATGGGGCTGGGAGCAGCCTGGGCTGGTGTGTGGTGGCATCGCTCGCCCATGGCGGGGTGGGCTGAGGGGAGCGCTGAGGTCCCTCCCAACCCAAACCAGTCTGGGATTCTGAGGAATCAAACACAAATTTATCGATATCATTGCATCCACAGGGGCAGAGCAGGAGAGAGGAGGCAGCTGGTGGTGGCTGGAGCAGCCTCCCTAGGGAATGCTGCCTGGAGCAGAGGATGCTCCACACCCGGGGGAAGCAGCAGGCACAAACCCCGGGCACGGCCGGGCTGGGCTGGGATTTTGGGGAGGAATTCTTCCTTTCCCTTCCTCCTGGCAAACAGGAGCTGCTCACCTCGAAGGTTTAATGCCACATGTCACACCTGTGGGAGCTGCTGGTGGTCACACCACCCCAGACACCCAGCAGATAAAGGGCAATTCTCTCCATATCGTTGTTCACTTCTGCTTCATCCTAAACATGAGATCTTGGCGTGTTTGATGTCCTCATCAAAGGCCAAGTTTCTGGAGTAATAACATGAAGACTTGGCTCACGTGGTAAAAGAGGAATTTTCTGGTCTTCAGGGGCATGGAGAAGCATTTAAAAGGCTTACAGAACCCACCCCAATTCCCCAAAACCTCAGAGTCCAGCAGGGAAAAATAAAATCTATTCATTATAAAACCTTTTAAATTAAGAGCTAAACTGGTTATTTGTGGATAACACACAGCCCCTTGATTTTTTCCAGGGATCTGTGACTGCAGCCTCTGAAAAGTGAACAGAAGGCTGCTGTGTTGGGATTCCTGCTCAAGTCCCATCCCATGGCCCAATATCCCACAGGCCCACAGGCCAGACCACAGCAGATCTTGATAAACCACTCTTTATGCAATAAAAGAACAATATTGAATGGAAGTTTTGTGCCACGTAATCCTACAGAGGAGAAAAGATTGTCTGTCCAGTTCAGTAAAATTTAGAGTTAATAATTAATGGAGAGATTTCTATAACATACAGGAGTTTCTTTTAAAATACAAAGGTAATTATCAATCAAATTTTAACACGCCAATACCTTTTACAAAATATGGGCTGCAGTGAGGAGAACCAAGGTGAATTTTTGTCCCTCTCTGCTGACTCGGACACAGATCAAGGAATCTGGTCCAGAGTTTGGTGTGCAAAGGTGTTAAACTTGTTAAACTCTTGGAAACTCCACAGAGAAGTCACTTCTGCAATCCTCCCCTGGATTTTAGGTGTAAACCCTGGGGTTTAGGCTCAGGCAAATCTTTGGAATATTTAAGAGTTGTCTGTGAGGATTGAACAACGCAAATTAGGGCAGAATTCCCAAATGGCTGAGAGAAATTCTGCTTTTCCAGACTCCAAGGCCAGGGAAATTCAAATGCTGCTCTTGGTCATTCCCAGCCTCCAGGCAGCACACCCAAGCTGTTCAGCTCCCTGGCAACAGGAGAGAGCAGCAATCCTGATCCAGGCTGCGATTCAGAGTCATGGATGCAGTTCCAGAGGCTGGGAACAGCAGCAGGGCTGCACCTGCTGGGCAGGACGGGGCTGTCCCTGTTTGCAGCTGGCAGCAGCAGCAGCTCCTGGTTCCTCCTCTCTCCCTGGCACCCTGCTGAAGCCCGGCTGCTGGGAGGGAGTGCTGAGAGCAGGAGGGTGCAATGAAATGGAATGAAGCACTCTCAGAGCTCCTGCTGCGATCCCATCATGGGCTCGTGTTCCTCACATCTGCCTCTGCTGAGCCTGCCAAGCCAGCCCAAGAGGTCATTCCTGAGATATTCCAGCGGCCCTGAGCGCTCCTGATCCACGCCAAAGTGAGTCCTGAGAGCTGCAGCACTCCCTGCCCTGCTGCAGTCGCCGAGTGCCACTCACAGGCACCAATTTTTCACTGCTGAGAAGCTCTGACCATCCCAGAGGACTCCATATCCATAAATCCACTGAGAAGTCGGCAGCCTTGGGAAAAGGTCACTTCCCAGTGACCAGCCCTGTGCACTCCCTGCCTCTGTCCTTCCCACAGCCTGAGCTCTCAGACACACAGCAGCAGCTCTGAGATCAGGTTTGAGGCCATCTCTAAGGTCCTTTTCCCAAACCCTTCTGTCACTCTGTGAAATCCTGGAGATTTTGGTTATCCAGCTTCTCTTCCCGGCCAAACCTCCCCGTTCCTGGCAGAGTGCTCAGGGGAGCTGCCCAAAGGCTCCTCCAGAAGCATTTCTGTGCCAGACTCAGGGCAGGAAGGAATTCTGAGGGCAGTCAGAACTGGACAGCTCCCTCGGCAGGAGCAGCGGGACGGAGGCACCTCCTCTCCCTTCCCCATTTTAGCTGGGATCCCGCCGCCTTCCACACTGCAATTCCCAGGACAGTGCACGACGGGGCCGAGCTGCTCCCTGAAGGGGAACATCCCTTGTTCCGTGTTCCTCCCCCGGCAAGGTCCCAAAACCAGGCAGGGGATGAACATTTGTGGGTGAACTCTCGTGTTCCAGAGTTCGGAGTGCCGGCACACAGGGAATGGCTTCCAGAGGGCAGGGCTGGATGGGAGATTGGGAATTGGGAATTGGGAATTGTTCCTGTGAGGGTGGGCAGGCCCTGGCACAGGGTGCCCAGATTTGCTGTGGGTGCCCCTGGATCCCTGGCAGTGCCCAAGGCCAGGCTGGATGGGGCTTGGAGCACCTGGGACAGCGGGAGGTGTCCCTGCCATGGCAGAGTTTGGAATTAAATGGCTTCAATGTCCCTCCCATTCCAAACCATTCCAAGGGTTATTTTAAATGCCAACACCACAGAGATGATGCACAGGGATCACCTTGGGCTCAGGAGGGTTTTTAGGATTCATTGTTGACACAGAGCTCTCACCAGCCCAGGTGATGCCTTTCCTTTTCTGTCCCATTGTGGTGCAAGATTCCCACATTCCCAATCCTGCAGCCAAAAAGCTGCCTGGTGAGAGGAAAAGTATATTTTTATTCCTGATATTCCTGACCCCTTCCCTAGAGCTGGGCGGTGGAGGGATGGTCCAGCTTTGTTCTGGAAAGTAAAACTGTCTCAGGATCAAAGCTGAGGATGTGGATCCTGTGGGGATTTGTTTTCTCTACTAGAAAAATAAAACTAAAGCAATGTTTGTGGGAGAGAGGCTGGGGGAAAAGTCCAACTTCCTAAAATAGGAAAACTGTTGCACTCATTTCATTTTTTTCTCCTGAGGAGACTGAGAGGGAAAAAAAAATAAGCTGGCAGATGTCTGTGGTTGTGTTGAACGCACTCAGATCCCTGGGTGATAAATGTGGCAGGAGAGCTGGAACACAGCAGGATAAATGGATTCGGTGAGGTCCTGTCAAAGGGAACATTTCCCATTAAAACAGGAAGGGAGCAGCAGGAAATGAGTTTGGAATGAGAGTGGCTGATATAAACAGAAGGGGGTCCTGGTTCCTGTGCCCTCCAGCACCCCCAAGGCAGCCTCAGAACCTCCACTGAGGTTCAAAATACCATTTTGGGATATTTTATACAATTTTCTGGGTTTGTTCTGGACTTGGTGCCCTCTCCTCTCCAAAATCCCTCTTTTCAGGGAGGATCAGGAGATTCTTGGCACTGCCCACACCAAGCAAACCCAGCCAGGGACTCCCCACAGGATTTTTTCCCCTCTGTGCCCTCAGCTCATCAAACCCAAATGTCTTTGTCATCTTCCCTCCTCTTCCACAAAGATCTTGGTGCCAGGAAAAGGGATTCAGCTGAAAACTGGGGGAGGCTGTGGACTGTTGGGAGATGAGCAGGACAGGATGGAAACAGGGGAAGGAAACAAACACCCCGGATACTGTAAGAGATCCATGAATTAATTAATTAGCTGGGCAGAATTAATGAGTGCTTGTGCTCTCTTCTCTGTCCTTCCAGCTGAAGGAGCTCATGGATATCAAATAAATGGGAATTAAATGGGATATAACAGATGCTGGGATCAGGCAGTGGAATTTCCCCTCCCCATTTCACAGGAGTAGAACAATTGTTGGGTTTGATGTCAAGAGGGAGAGAGAAGCTGAGCTAGGAGGGAAGAGGTGCAGGGCGGACATTCCATCCCTCTTGGAGCTTTATCGGGGATTTATCTGGGAGAAGAGCATGGAGCAGCAGCTGTGAAGTGAAGGACGTGCTTCCTACCCTCCAAAAATCCCTTAGGGAGGCGTTGATGAGGCTTTTCACTCTCAGGAGTGGCTGAGGAGGCTGCTGTGGATTCCCAAATCCTGCATGGAAATGGATAAACCAGCAATCCAGGCAGCTCCCTTCAGCAGGGCGGCTTCCCTGAAAAACACCAACCAGCTTTCCTAGGAAAAGGGCAGGAGCTTATGGAGCCACTGAAGCTTTTTATTACTTTGGAAATGCTGGGCAGTTTTTAAAGGCAGACACTTCCCTGGAGCAAGGCCAGGGCTGGAATGGAACCCCTGGAATTTCTCATCCATGAGGGAGCAGGCAGGTGGAGGAGATGGGAAGTGGGAAGGATTTGTCATAGTCCCAAAACAATGAGGGTAATTCCATGGATGATTTCTCCTGAAACAAACCTGGAAACCCAAATGTTTTGGCTAAAGACAGCAGCAAGGAACATTGCAGCACTTCCTGGGATGTGAGGCCTCAGATTCCCAATTTTCTCTGTAGCTGGGCTTTAGGAGGGAGGATGGGCTTGAGTCCTGAGCCATGGGCATCATCCCTGACAGAGCTGGGAAGTGCTGGATGCTCTGGAAAAAAACATGGAACAGAGCAGAAAACATCCCAGCAGGAAGCTGGATTAGGATTATGTTGTGCCTGCTTTGGAAAAGCTGAATGCTCCCACTGCCTCAGCTTTGCTGGCAGCCCCAGAGGTGCCACCAAGGGCTCAGGTGTTGGTGCAGCAGGAAGCACAGGAAAAGGTGCATTTTCCAAGACAGGAATTGAGAAATGAAGAAGATTCTGTCACTTTCCTCCTGTGCTGCAGCTTCCCTGGATCAGCACAAGCTCCTCACTCCTCTTCCTCCCCCTCAGCACCAGGCTGGCAGACAGGGAGCTGACTCATCCCACCGAGTTCTTTGGGAGCATCCCAATCCCTGAGAGGGCCAGGAGGAGCTGTGGGTTAGGGCTGAGAGGTGCTGGGGAATGTTCTCCTCTCTGCTGCCAGCCCTGAGCCCACAGCCTGTCCCCAGCCCAGTTTATCCAGCTGGAGGAGGATTTGTGGCTGGGTGTTGATGTACTCTGGGAAAAAATAGCCACTGACAAGATTATTCATCCTGCAGAACAGCCAAGGCTGGAAGGTCCTTGGGTTTGAGGAAGGAAGGAGCTAACATTTGGTCTAAATAAACACAAGTTTATATGAACAGATGTAAGGAGTCCTGACATTGAATTCCTCATGGAATAGGTTTGGGCTGGGAGGGAGCTCAGGGATTATCCAGTCGCCCTCCATGGGCAGGGACACTTCCACCACCCCAGGTTGCTCCAGCCTGGCCTGGGACACTGCCAGGGACAGGAAATCTGTGCCAGGGCCTGCCCACCCTGCCAGGGACAGTCTGGGAAGTGCCCAGGGAAGGGATTTTCCTCACTGCAAAGAGCTCAGCTAATTCACATCAGCTCCCTAAAACCACACCACAAGAGTGGTCAGAAAGATTTTAGCCCCTAATCCCGGGACTGGTTTTTTTCGGAGTGGGAAAATGGATCTCAAATTGGCAGGAAAGGTTCCACTGTCTTTTTGCCTACAAAAAAAAGAAAAACAAAACCACCAAAAAACCACCAAAAACAAACAAATCAACAGAAAACACAAAAACAAATAAACAAAAACATAAACAAAATCCCCCACAGAGTAGATTTTTAAACCAACAAGAAACCTTTCTGTGTTTTAGCCTGGCAACCCTGGCTTGTGTTTCTGGGTGCTGTCACCACTGATAGGGTTTGGGCAGGTGACACAAAGCAGGACGTGCAGGGAAATAATCTCCAGATCTCCTGGATTTCCATCTCTGCAGTTTCAACCTGCCTATTTCAGCCAGAGAGGCCACAGAGCTCCGAGGGGCTCAGGGCAATCTGTCCCAGCTCCAGACAGGGAATTGGATTGGAGTCCTCACAGGGCTCCTGCTTCAATATCTATTTCCACATCCAGCTGATGGGAAAAAGAGAAAAAGGCTCCCAGAGTTATAAAATCATAGAATCCTGGAACCATTAATCTTGAAAAGTCCTCTGAGACCACAAAGTCCAATTGTTTCCCAGCACTGCCAAGGCCAGCACTGCCCGTGTCCCCAAGTGCCACATCCACAGGGATTTTAAACCCCTCCAGGGATGGGGACTCAGCACTGCCCTGGGCAGCTGTGCCATGGATGGAAAACCTTTCCATGAAGAAATTTTCCATCATCTCCAAGCTGGACCTTCCCTGGGGTACCTTGAAGCCCTTTCCTCCTGCTGTCCCTGTTCCCTGGAGCAGATCCCAAACCCCTCCTGTCAGGAGCTGTGCAGAGCCACAAGGGCCCCTGAGCCTCCTTTGCTCCAGGCTGAGCCCCTGTCCAGCTCCTCAGGGATTCTGCAGCCCCTGCCCAGCTCCTCAGGGATTCTGCAGCCCCTGCCCAGCTCCTCAGGGATTCTGCAGCCCCTGCCCAGCTCCTCAGGGATTCTGCAGCCCCTGCCCAGCTCCCTCAGGGATTCTGCAGCCCCTGCCCAGCTCCTCAGGGATTCTGCAGCCCCTGCCCAGCTCCTCAGGGATTCTGCAGCCCCTGCCCAGCTCCTCAGGGATTCTGCAGCCCCTGCCCAGCTCCCTCAGGGATTCTGCAGCCCCTGCCCGGCTCCTCAGGGATTCTGCAGCCCCTGCCCGGCTCCTCAGGGATTCTGCAGCCCCTGCCCGGCTCCTCAGGGATTCTGCAGCCCCTGCCCAGCTCCCTCAGCCCCTCCTGGTTCTCCAGACCCTCCCCAGCTCCATCTTCTGCTCCGGATCCTTCCCAGCTCCAAGACAAGCAGCAGCCTAAAACAATCTTTTCAAAATGCTGTCACCTGAAAACAAAAAGGAACCCAACATCCTTCACTTCAGCTGGAGCTGCTGGAAGAAATCTCTCTGGAACCATCCCTGCCCCAGCCAGAAGTTGCCTCCAGGGAGTGTGGGATGGTTCAGGGGGCAGAAATGGGGAGCAGGGCTGAGCCCATCACTGTCCCTGCTGCTCCCTATGCTGAGGAGGGAGGTGGTGCTCTCCCAGCTGGAGGTCTCATGATAATCCAGCTGGAGTTCTCCTGACCACCCAGGTGGAGTTTTCCTAATGATCCAGTTGGAGTTCTCCCGATGATCCAGCTGGAGTCTCCTGATGATCCAGCTGAGTTTTCCCGATGATCCAGCTGGAGTTTTCCTGCCCACCCAGCTGGAGCAGAGGGATTCCAAGCTGTTCCTGCAAACAGCAGCTGGTCTCTGACAAGCTCCTGACATTAGGCAGGCACAAGATTAAATAATTCTTTCCCTGCCAGATATTTAATCATCTTTGGAAGCTCTGAGTGCTCCTTTGCAGTCTGAGCTGGGTCTCCTGCCCACCTGTGTGTCCTGGATGGATTTTGGGGATCTAACAGAGCTGTTCCTTGGCTTTCCCATCCCATCCATTCAGGGAATTATAAAATCCTCTTCACAGAAATCACAGAATTCACAGAATTCTAGAATCCCACAGTGGTTTGGATTTGGATGGAGATTAAAGCCCATCTCATTCCACCCAAGGCTTGGGACACCTTCCAGCAGCCCCAGGTTGCTGCTTCTCCTTTGCCAAGTGCTGGATCCATATGGAAATTGCTTTCTTTGCTGGGAAGGTTTGTGTTTGACACCTGTCCCTAACTCTCCTCTTGGATCTGAAGGCAGAAATGGCTGCTTCTGAACGAATTTTCAGGGATAGGAAATGAGCTTCATTTGCATCACAAAAATCCCGGTGTTTTACTGGGAAAAACCTGCATGCATACCCCAAATACACTCAATTCAAAATTTGAGACAAGTTATTTTCCCAGCAGAGGGAAGATTGGAGGAATGGGATCCTTCCTCTTGCAGAAATTCCCCCCAGGAACCTGCATTTTAATTCCCTTTTCTCCAACAGGGAACACAAAATCTGGAATGTCCACGACAAAATCATGGCCTGGTAAGGATTTGAAGGATGTATTGGTCCCTTCTGTGCTTTTAAATCAGGGAATCATGGAATGGCCTGGGTTGGAAGGGACCTTAAAGATCATGGAGCTCCAAATCCCTGGCACTGGAAGGTTTGCTGCTTCAAACATCAATCCCAGATTAAAAAACAAGAAAAGAAAGGGGAATTTAACTGTAGCTGCAAGTGACATGGAAAAGGGAAAATGACACATTTGATTCATTTTCTTACATAAAAGAGCTGCAGTCCTGAATGCTCTTCAAAATGAATCTGCAGGATCTTAATTTGTACTTCAGAAGCTGCACATGGCTCCTGTAATTGCTTGGTTCAAACTGAAAAAGCCTTTCCTGGTGAGTGTGAGGCCACGGCCAAAAATCCCATTTCTAAATCCCATTTCTCTGTAAAAAGCCCAGATTCCCTGGGAATTGGCTCAGGATTGTTTGTGGCACAGGAACATTTCTGGAGAAGCAGCAACATTTTCCCTGGGAAGGAAACAGGAGCTGTGCTGGGTCACTCCTGTGGCTGCTCTTGGGATGCTCCCAAGTGCAATTCCAAAGGTTTTTCCTCCTCCCCATGCCCAGGGTCAGGTGGATCCCTTTGGATCTGCCAGGCACTGAGCCAGGAGTGGAGGAGCCCCCTCAGAGCAGAGCTGCAGGTGAAGATCATCCCTTGAAAGCCATTTTTGCCCCAGCACAGATCCTGGTGTGACCCTGTTGCCCACTTTCCCCCTGCTCCTGGTTCCTTTCCCAGCTCTCCTGGGAGGGGCAGTGGGCACAGATTCCCTGCTCCAGACATTCTCACATGGAACACAGCCCCTTCCAGCCCTCCCCGGGGTGACACCTGTGTCCCCTGCAGGGACAGCTCTGGAACGAGTGGCAGCTTCTTGTGGCTCCAGCAGAAACGTCCTTACCTTCCACAACACCCAGGCACTGCACATTCCCATCTCCAGCTCAGCCAGGCATGAGCCAAGGAGATTCTGTTCCTCAGGCTGCCATCACAGCAATCCCTCAAATTGGGAAAGGTTTAGCTGTGGGAAACAACCTGACCTGAAGGCGAGGGGAAAATAATGATGGAAAAGAACCCAAAGCTCCCAGTTCTGCCCAGCTCCCAGTTTTCCCTGCCCGAGGGAGCGGCTGGAGCTGTAACCCGAGCCAGAGGCAGCAGATGGAGCATTCAGGATATGCAGATTTTGGCTTTCTGTGGGAGCACGGAGAGGTGAGGAGCAGCATCGAATGTCCCTTCCATCAGGGTGGAAATGCCACTTGCAGGAATTATTGATGGAGCTGTGGGGCAGGACCTGGATCTGCAGCATCCTCAGGAGCACTGGGACTGCAGGAACAGGACAGGAAGGATGCAACCCCTTGGTTCTACACTCATCACACCCCAGATCTTCTCTTTTTGCTGCAGCAGCTCAGATTTGCTGTATTTCCTGCAGGGTTTTTGCAGAGGAGATCCATTGGTTTTCCTGAGGAGCACCAGCTGCTCTGGCCATTAGGAAATCATGGGACGGCAGTGATAGAGGATGGGCTGGGCTCCCAAAGGAGGGGAAACCTGGGAATCTGCCATTGAGGAGAGACCTCCTGCACATCTCCTAATTCCTGAATTCTCCATGTTCCCAGGAAAGCCCTCCCTGGTCCCTCAGCTGATCATTCCCATGGTTAAGCTCCCCCTGTTTGTATGGAATTACTGGGAAAGGTCTGGGCAGAACAAAATCAACATCAGCTTTTTATTCCTGGAGAAAGATGACCTTCAAACACAACCAAATAATTTTTCTGGACACTTCCAAGAAAGGATCACTCCATTCTCCAGAAAAATGGGCTCTCCTGTCCCTTCCCAACAGCAGAAGTGCATCCTAAATCCAGCATCCATCACAGCTTTAGCTGGAATGCCACAGGAGCCTGCAGGTTTATCTCCAACCACAGTGACAAGTCCTGGTTCCTAATATAAAACAAGCTTTAATTCCTCACCCCACACAAGATTTTGGAAACCAGAACATCAGATCTGTGTCACATCTAGCACCAAAGAGCCCCACAAGAGCCAGGTCAGCAGCCCAAACTGGGTTTAAATTCACCCTTGCTTTGGTTTTTAATTTTGGTTTTGCCCTTTGTGTTTGTCTCTCTGAAGTTTGACAGAAATATATTCTTTGGAATACACAATAAATTCATCCTCCTTCACTCCTCAAAATAGTTCTCTGAAAAGGCAGGTGTAGAAAAATATTTATGAACTATGCAATAAAACAAAAAAAATAGCTTTGGCTTGCAAATCGGTGTGGGTTTGTTTTCCTGCTTCTCCCAGAAAATGCAAACCTGATTTACTCCCACCTGAGGCTTCCTGACAGGGTTGTAGAGGCAAAGTGACCTCTCCAAGGCCATACAGACACGTTGGATCTCCCAAAATCTAAAATGCAGGGTCCTTGGATCCAATTCCTGTCTTTTCTCCCATGGAATCTTAGGAAAGAGCTTGGGAAGAGATGTCAGTGTAAAACTCACCATTTGGAATCTTGTGTTCAACAATAAAATGTGGTTACCTTACTTTAAATACATAATTTTATGCAGTTAATGGAGACACAGGAATTTGGATTCTCTTCCTCTTCCTGCAGCACCCTGAGCCTTTCACTCCTTGATCCATTCCTTGCAACCACATCCAGGCTGACTCGATGTCACACATCATCCCCAGAGAAATGGCAAATTCCAGCTTTCCTCCCTCAGAAATATCCCAGGCCCTGGATCAGCTCTCTCACCCTTGGGGGCTCCAGGTGAGGCCTAAAACCAGAACAAGCCGGATAGAGCAAGAGAGGGAAAACAGAGGAATGCATCAACACCTGGAAAAACTTCAGGAATATGGAATTTTGGGTGATTCTGTCACTTTTTCTCCGTGGCCTCCTGCCCCTTGGCTGCAGCCATCCGGAACTGCGGAACATAGGGAACGGCGCCTTTAGGCTTGAGGCCGCTCTGGATAAACTCCGTGACACCGTTTGGGACGTGCTGGAGAAGCTCCTGCTCCGTGAGCAGACCCATGCTCTGGGGCTGGCCCGTGCCCCCGGGGGTGTCTGTCAGGCTGTCCCTGTGCCCTGTGCCCATGGCTGCTATCCCCAGGTAGCACAGGCTGCGCTCGGCCTCCTCCAGAGGCTCCGAGAACCCCTCCGAGGACAGCAGGGACAGGGCCCTCTGCACCAGCACTGCCCCTCTGCCCACGTCCCAGGCACCCCTGCAGAAGGCCCCCAGCACTATGGGGTGCTGCCCTAGCAAGCAGCTCCCCAGGCAGCTCCCTGGGCAGGATTTTGGCCGGCACGGCCCGCTGGAGGGACAGCTGCTGATGACTGTGGCGTATCTGAGGTCACCCCGCGCCAGGGCTTCTCCATCCTGGCAGCTCCTGCAGAAACTGCTGCTCTGGAAGGGGCTGCTGGAGCAGGCAGAGTCACATTCCGAGTCCTGGGGGGGGTCGATTCCTAAAAAATCCCCTGGCTCCTCTTTTCCCAGGGTTTTGGTGATGCTGATGTCCTCCAGCACCATCTCTGCCTCCAGGAGAAGGGGCTCACACGACATCGACATTGGCTCGGGGTGCTTGGCAAAGAGATGCTCCAGAGTCTCAGGCTGGAAGAAAAGAGGGATTTTAGTGCTCATTTATTATGGAACTGCTTTATTTCACTCTCCAGGTTTTATGGGTCACAGCATCCAACACCAAAGGTGGTTCCCAGCAGCCTGGAATTTTGCCACATTGAGTTCACACATTGTTTTTTAAGAATTTATAGCTGAAAATCCTCTATGACAAAATTTCCTTGACTGATTTACCATTGATACATCAGCTGAAGGAACTTTCCCTGCTAGGATTGGATTATCCAGGTCAAATTCAGCCTTTCCATGGGATTTTTGGAGCATTCCCACCTGAGTAGCAGCTGCATGTTTGAACTGAGTGAAACTCCTCTGTTTGGGAGAAATGCAGGATTTACTACTCCTAATAAATGCAGATGTAAATTATCCACCAGGATGAACTGACAGCAGCAAGAAAGCTCCAAAGGAAAATTCCCTTGTATTTCCTAATGAATTCAGGACAAAACAGATAAATCCAGGTTTTGGTGGATTAACAAATCATGTTTTACAGCAAGGAAGCTGCCAAAATAATGAGGAAAATGTCAAAATAGTCAGAGTAGTGGGAAATCAGAGCAAGGAGTGAAACTCCTGGGCTCTACTCAGCTCAGACTCACTGTTGGTGACACCTGGGCCCTGAATTTGGGATTTTCCCACACAAATCCATCACCTTCCAACATCAAAATGAACAGGGAGCTTTTCAACAATGAAAATAACAATTTTTTTCCTCATGCATGTGGTTTATCCCTTCAGGAGATGTTTGTGTCCCTTCCCCTCTCCATGGACACCACAGCAAACACAGATTAAACCCCTCCCAGCCAAGGCCAGGGCTGTTTTGGCAAAGGCCACCATCTGTCACCTACTAAAAAATCAGTTTATTATTTAACAGTTCATCATTAAAAGCAGGTATCTCATGTCCAATGTATAATCCAGAGGCCTGGGGAACGGGAACCTCTGGATGGAGCCAGAGGGGGGAATGGGGCTGGATTTCCACTGGAGACAGAGATGGAACAACAGCCCCAAGTGGAGGGAGCAGCAGCAGCCTCAGGGAAATACAAACCTGCTGGAAATTAACTCCTTGTGCCCATGAGCAGTTCTTGGGGTTGGGAACATCCTCCCAGAGCAGCTTCTTCATCCTGAAATGTCAGGGAAATGCTGGAGTTGGTGCTGTTTGCACTGTGCAGGGAAGGAATCTCTGCCATTTCATTTATCCCCAGCACTGTGGCCATGAAATAACCATTGGAGAGATGAGAAATGGCCCAAATTTAACCCAAACCACAAAGAAGGGACATTCCAGGTGCCAGTTTGGGAAAATGTAAAGGGTGCAGCCTGTGCTGAATGACCACAAGCCACGGGGCCTGAAGGGCTCCAGGAGAGCTGGGGAGGGACTGGGGACAAGGGATGGAGGGACAGGACACAGGGAATGGCTAGAAGCTGGAAAAGGGGGATTTAGATGGATATTGGGAAGGAATTCCTGGCTGGGAGGGTGGGCAGGGGCTGGGATGGAATTCCCAGAGCAGCTGTGGCTGCCCCTGCATCCCTGGAAGTCTCCCAGGTTGGACACTGGGAGCAGCCTGGACAGTGGGAGGTGGCCCTGGGGTGGCCCTGGGTGGGATTTAAGGTCCCTCCCAGCCCAAACCAGTCTGGGATTCTGTGACACCAGCTCAGCAGAGTGCCACCAGTTCAGCTGCAGCAGCTGGACTTTGGATAACAGGAACAAGAGCTGGATTTTGGATACCAGGAACAAGAGCTGGATTTTGGATAACAGGAACAAGAGCTGGATTTTGGATGACAGGAACAAGGAGCTGGATTTTGGATGACAGGAACAAGGAGCTGGATTTTGGATGACAGGAACAAGGAGCTGGATTTTGGATGACAGGAACAAGAGCTGGATTTTGGATGACAGGAACAAGGAGCTGGATTTTGGATGACAGGAACAAGGAGCTGGATTTTGGATGACAGGAACAAGGAGCTGGATTTTGGATAACAGGAACAAGAGCTGGATTTTGGATACCAGGAACAAGAGCTGGATTTTGGATACCAGGAACAAGAGCTGGATTTTGGATGACAGGAACAAGGAGCTGGATTTTGGATGACAGGAACAAGGAGCTGGATTTTGGATACCAGGAACAAGAGCTGGATTTTGGATAACAGGAACAAGAGCTGGATTTTGGATACCAGGAACAAGGAGCTGGATTTTGGATAACAGGAACAAGGAGCTGGATTTTGGATAACAGGAACAAGGAGCTGGATTTTGGATAACAAGAACAAGGTACCTTTGGTGTGAAAGCAGCAATGCTCCCAGCAGCAGAACTGAGGTGGAGAAGACAATGGGCAGAACCACGTGGAGGCTGCCAGAATTCCCAGTTTCAAATCCCCCTGGAAATAAAGGAGTTCAGCTATTAATGCAGCAAAGTGATTTGTCTGGGAGCAAATGGTTGGCAACAGGGAAATAACAAACAGTAGAAACAACAGCTTAGATGGGGAAATAACCTTGAGCAACAGTTTTATTGCACATGGACAAACCTTTCCCTTGGGAATAAACAGACAAAAAGGAATTATTTAAATAGGAGTTTAATCCTTCACTCAGCTCAGCCCACAGAGGGTTTTCAAATTAAAGCTGTTCACTGTTTGTAGGTACACTACAGTGACTTTATTACTAGTTAGGGTTTTTTTTCAGAAAAGACAGAGATTTTACACTTAAAGTTCACTTTTACTTCACAAAAAACAGGGGGAAAGCCCCTGACAGTCACCTTTGGCAAACTGATCCGTGGCTCTGGCTTTGCCAACCCCTCCAGCAAACACAGGGTAGAGGCTGAACTGGTACTTCTCAATCAGGATAAAGTGATCTGCAAAGAGAAATCAGCCTTTGGAACCCACTGCCATCCAGCTTTTAAACAACTCCCTCCACAGAGGCTCTGGGCACAGATCAGAGCTCAGATCAGCCCAGAGAGGGCAATAATGGATCCAATCTTTTACAGATCCCTACTTCAAAATCCCAAGATTCAAGCTATTAATCCAGCATTATTCTGTCATGGAATGAACACCTTATGGAGCTCCTGGGATAATTTCCAGGAGTAAAGTCAAAATGCAAAGGAAATGCAGATATTCATTTGAATAATTAGCTGGTGTGTTCAGTATTCCAGAACTAATTTTATTGTAGTGCCACAAAATGAACTCACTCCAGAGCTTAAACTGATTATTAATGCAACAGGCAATCCTCTAATGAGCATCACAATTTGGTTTATTGGTCAATAAAAGTGATTAGAAACACAGAAGGGAAAAAAGGGCTCAGAGCTCAGAAATTCCACATTTTTCAGTTCCACACCAATTAACAGCACAAATTATATTTTCAAGCACACACTCACCATAAATGAAATATTTCCTGAGGTTTGGAGGAACTCGCAGCCATTTCACCTGCTCCTCTTTGTTCAGGTTCCTCCACTCAATCACAAAGGATTTTATCCCAGGGATTTGGGAGGAGAGGCTCCAAACCACAACCACACAGGTGCTGTTCACCAGGTAAGCACTCAGGGACTGCACAGCATCCACTGGGGAAACAGGGAAAGCACCTGGGATCCACATCCCATGAACTGCTGAAGTGTCACCACGTTCTCACTTTAATTGTCTTTTGTATCATAAAGCCACATCAGCAGAGAGGTTTTTTCTTCAAGCCACCAAAAATTTGGGTTGCACTAAAGCAGCCCCAAGCACAAACAGATCAGGTTTATCATAGACATCAAATATCCCAATTCTCACCTGCAATTCCTTAATTATCCTTAACCAAAAATTAAAACCTCCTGAAATCTCAGGAATATATTAACAGAGTGCAGCCAAATCCAGGGATTTCTGCTCAGGAGGTGGAGCAGGAATTGCTGCTCGGGAAGTCTGAGGGCTTTGTACCCTGGCAGCCCAAAACACGACCACATCTCATTTTGGAGACAACAAAACATTCCCAGCAGGAACACTGGGTGTTCCCAAAACAAAGGGGATGAAAGATCAGTTTTCCAGCAGGATTTTCTTTTTCTTTGATTAATTACTTTATATTTAATTAGTGAAGTATGACAACTTTTTTCCCACCCTAAATTCACAGGATTTTCATGAAGGAAATCTGAGTTTTCTAACAGCTCAGTTGGTGCTGAATGTATCCCCATAAAAGATTCCTTATTCCAATAGAGGGAATTTTATCCCAAAGAAAGCTTTGCCCATGAACATCACCAGGATTCCTGGCATTTCCCACATCCCATTCCTTGCTGCTCTTACCTGTGCTCATTTGCTGGGACAGAGTTAAATTGGAATTAATTGCAGAGATTCCAAGTGAATTCATGGCCAAGATGGTGACAGTGTGGGTTGGCTCCATCCACGGGAAAGTCCAGCTGGTGCCATGATCCACAAATTCCTCCCAGGGGGGGCTCCCTGGGCTCTGGTGCCTTATGATGTACCTGCTCACGCTGCACAAGGAGTCATTCTGCATCAGGGGCTGCAGCAATTAATTCATGGGCATTAATTCCTGAATTCCATCCTGATTCCCAGAGCAAAGGTGTTTGGGCAGCTCCAATTTTAAGCAAGCGGGATCCAATAATAAAATAGAAATAATAATAAAACAGGGCCCAGAATGGTCCTGGCTCCTGTTTTTTATCCAAGGGCTGGAGTTCTTTTAAAGGCATCTTTTCCCTCTATGAGAACTGACTCTCATCCCTCTCTTCCCAGCAAAGGGAAGTGAAGGACAAGGAGAGCCAAACTTTCAGATTCCCACAGCAAATCCCTGTTTTGCACATTTTTCAGGGTTCAAACCCCAGAGCAGCACATGAGCAAACAGGAATGGGCACTGAGGAATTTTCTTCTGTCCTGCATTAGCATTTTAAGGCAAAGAAGGCAAAACCATCTCCCATTTTATCCCAGATTTCCCACCAGGATTCACCTCTTGCCTCTAGGATGAGCCAAGCGATTGTCAGGAGCCCAGAAAAAGGCAAATCCCAATTCCCACAAGCCTCATGTGCCTGTCAGACTCCACTCCTGGCAACCCCACCTGGTTTTAGGATCACAAGGAAAGCCCCAAACTCAGCTGCTCCCACCTTCCACAGGAGCGTAACATTCCTCCGCTTCCTGGCTGGATCCTCAGAAACAATCCTCCAGAACTCCGGGCCTTGCAAGGGAGCTGCAAAAACACCAGTTTGGGAGGGACAGTCACAGCTGAGCGTGGCACGTGCCAGCCCCGGGGATGTCCCTGGAGCACAGACCTCTGATGTCCTGCACGAGGCTCTGGGCTGCTCTGCTCCAGTCGCTCCAGTAGCCGGATCCCTGCAGCTCCCGGCAGCGCACCTGCACCGCGTGCTGCACACAGGGCTGCTGCACCGGCACCACCGCCCAGCTGCCTGCAGGCTCGGGCACTTCATATAGCTGGGAGAGGGAAAACAGCCACAGTGAGGGCTGAGGGGTGTTTGGGCAGCTCTGTGATAGTGTTCACTGAGCACAAAGGGGTGTTTGGGCAGCTCTGTGATAGTGTTCACTGAGCACAAAGGGGTGTTTGGGCAGCTCTGTGATAGTGTTCACTGAGCACAAAGGGGTGTTTGGGCAGCTCTGTGATAGTGTTCGCTGGGGCCCGAGGATGAGGGAAGGGACGAGGATCTGACTCCATGGTTCAGAAGGCTTGATTTATTATTTTATTATATATATTACATTAAAACTATACTAAAAGAATAGAAGAAAGGATTTCATCAGAAGGCTGGCTAAGAATAGAATAGGAAAGAATGATAACAAAGGCTTGTGGCTCAGCTCTCTGTCCGAGCCAGCTGACTGTGATTGGCCATTAATTAGAAACAACCACATGAGCCAATCCCAGATGCACCTGTTGCATCCCACAGCAGCAGATAATCAATGTTTACATTTTGTTCCTGAGGCCTCTCAGCTTCTCAGGAGGAACAATCCTAAGGAAAGGATTTTTCATAAAAGATGTCTGTGACACAGCTCTAGGAGTCAAAATTCCTGAAAATGAACCCCGTGAGGAAGCGGGAATGTGAGGAAAATTCCTTTGTGGACACTGCAACTGCTTTTGCATTTTGTGATTTTCCCCCATGGATAAATTCCATAAAAGCCATCTCCACACTTCAGCAGTGCCATGACCCCTGCTCCAGGCCAGATGGAACATACCTGCCATGGAACCTCCTCCCTGCCCCCTGGCTTCCAGCGGATCTGGAATGTCAGGTCCCTGCTGGCAAACACGGGCTGGGCCCAGCTCACGTTCAGCAGCCCCGTGTTCCTGGTCACTTCTGCTCCCACGTTGGAAGGGGGCAGAGGCTTCACTGGGAAATGGAAAAATTAAATAATTACTGCAAAGTCTGCACTGGCACTGCCCAGTAAATCCAACCATGGATGGCCTCTCCTTGTCCTGAGGGTGGTGGGTAACACAAGGCCTCTGCTGTTCCAGGGAAAGCAGGACTGGAAACACGGAACCCACGGGAATGTTTCCAGGTATTTCATTTTCATTTAAAGCACAACAGATTCTTTTGTATTTCTTCTGTAGAGGGAATAACAGGCAGAAGTGGATGTTTCATTTAAAATCCTGTATAGAAATAACATTTAAACCAATTTTTCTTTAAGGTAATATCAAACCCTCGTGTTTTTATTGAAAACCTGTGGGAAAATTCTTTCCCTACACCATTTAAAAATTCAGGGGCACAAGGGAAGGATCTTGACCTACCCACATCTGCTGGGATGACACAGGTTGGGGAGGATTGCAGGGTTCCCAGGGCGTGTTTGAACTCTATCCACAGGGTATATCCAGATAACAGGAAAATGGGCTGGAATGTGCACTCGTAGGAATGGTTCCCCTGCAAAAGGCACTCCTTCACCTCTGAGTCTGGAGATGGGCTTGGAAAGTCAGAGCAATAAATTTGGCTCCTTAAAAGAGGAAAAAAACCACATTCAGTTGATGCACTGCAAGTGTAAATCTGGAGGGAATTAAAGGAATGGAGGCACTGCAAACTCCTGGGATTTTGAGGATTATTTGGATCTTGAACCTGAGTCTGCACTGAAAGGATAAAAACATTTCAGAGTCACTCCTCAAAGCTTTGGCTCTGCAAAAAGCAGGACAAACAACAAAAGCAGCAGGTACAACAAGAGAAGGCAGCTCCAAATCCTCATCAATTGTGGGATTTGAGGGATTGGCAATGAACACAGCAAGGCAAATCTGCCAAGAACTGACTCCAGTCAGGAATGACTTCCAAAATCCCAACTGGCAACCAGGGGGAAGCTGCCACAGACACCCAGTGAGGTCTCCAGGAGATGCAAATCCCACCAAAACATCAACTCTGGAATAAAAACCCCATGTCCAGTCATCACACCTGGCAACAGAAGAGAGGAGCCTTGGCTTTTGGACAAAATGGAACTGGATAAATTCCTGGAGTGGGAACTGTTCAGCTTTCTCCTCAGACTTGTGACGAGAGGGGCTGGAGGGGGTGTGAGTTACTCAGAGGAACCACCAGAGTTACACTGGGTGGAAGTTCCCCCTTTGTGCCCCCAGGATTAGAGCAGTGCCTGGTGCTCTGGAATTGGGGTTGGAGCATTCCCTGCTCCCACAGGATCATCCCTCTGGAGCTGTTTCTCCTGGCAGCACTGCCTGCAGGGGAAGATGTAGGAACAACCCAAGCTAAACAAAACCCCACAGGCAGAGCATCACACACAGCACAGCACAGCAGTGCTGCACTCCAGCTCCTAAAGGGAACAGCAGCAGCAATTTTATTGCATTTTCCTCTTTCAGGTCTCACTCTGAACAAATAACCACAAAAACCAGAACAAAAAGAAGGATCAGCAGCATCTGGGAAGGATTTGCAGGCAGTGGTAATGTCACTGTTTGATCTTGCAGGAGCATGAACAAATCTCCACATTATCACCTCCTACTAGAAAATGACATTTTTAGCTAAACCTGAGCAGTGAGGAAGTGGGAATAAAAGGCACCACGAGCAGCATGGGGTTTATTCCCAGCTCCCTGCCCAGCAGTGCACTCACTAGATCCATATTTGTCAAGGCAGAGTAAACAAAAGCTACCCCAGCACTCAGCCAGGCATTAATCCTGCCCCAAAAGCCTCCACTTGCACTTTCCAGCATTCCAGTTATTCCTTCAGTCCACAAACCCTGGGAAATATTCACCTGGGCACCAGGATCATCCAGAACTCCACCAGAGAAGACAGGCTGCCTTTCCAAAGGATTAGGCAGGGCTGATGGAAGCTGTTGGCCAAAATTCCTGCATCTCCAGCCCAGCAAAGCAGTAAAACTATGGATTTTTTGCCTCAGGAAGAGCTGTCTGTCTGTCTGTCTGAGTGGAAACCCTCAAGCTCAACACATCAGGGATGGAATGGGATGAGCTTTGAGGTCCCTCCCAACCCAAACCAGTCTAGGATTCTGGAATTCTGGGAATTGCTGCCTTCACAAAGCAACATTCCCTTCACCAGCTAAGGTTTGGTTCTTCAAACAAGACTTTTACCAGCTTGGAATGAATTGGTTTCATCCTCTGTTTTTACTTGTGTGTACATAGAAAAAAATATAAAAAAAGTTATAGGAGAATCAAAGACTGAGTGGAGACCTCAGGAGGTCTCAAGTCCCATGGCAGACTCAGAGCAGAGTTAAATTCAGATCAGATGGAGCTGTCAGGACCTGAGAGGCTCCAAGGACAGGGATTCTACAGCTCCCCCAGGCCAGACATTCCCACTGGGAATGGGCTTTTCCCTTATTTCCTTACAGCTTGTAGATAGGAGCAACTGGAATCATTTTTTAACTGATCCAAGAAATCTTCTTGAAGAGAACTGATTCCCAAACAGGTTGAAAAATGCTGAAAAACCCTATAAATAAAATCTGCTCCATACTCAGCTATCTCTGGTTCCCTTCCTGCACACAGAATAAAGAATCTGTTCATTCTATAATTACATTCTGCAGAATTCTTTGACACTAAAATATTTTGAGCAATGCTTTCCAAACATAAAAAGAGAATTAAACTCCATCCATACCTGTGATATCTTAACTGCAGACTCCCCAGGAGCAGGGTGGTTGGGTTTGCAGACCACCTGCAAGTCATTTTAGTCTGGTAGCCATCAGTCTCACAGGAGATATTAAAATCCATGTCTAATTAAAAGACATAAAAGCTTAATTAATAACATACAATGGTTGCTACAAAACAAAACTGTGAGGGATTTTTGATGTAATTTGAGATGGGAGTTTTGAACTGGTTTTGATGATGTGGTTTATTTTTTTATCTTCCACATAAGTAAGAAAAGTGAGTTCAGCTCACATCTTCACAGCATAGTTTTAAAAGTCTCAAAACTCTTAGTTACAAGACTTTTAAAAGAGTTATTGACTAATAAAACACTACCAACAAAAATATTTCTGTTTTTGGCTTAATCTTTAAATATTTTGTCTTATAGAGTCATGCTACAGTGTAAGCCCTCTTAGTCAATCATGTTATAACACACAAACTTACAATGCTGCACTCTAAATTTCTTGTTTACCTTTATAACTACTTTTATTTTTTCTATATCTTAAACTCTAAAACTCTAAACTTTCCTTTACTTAGCATGTCTTTAAACTATAAATCCATATCTTGGCTTTCAACACTTACTTACATTTCCAAAGCCTTAAATCAAATCTTGTGTTTAATTCTAAGCTTTAACCTTTTCACATTTGTGACTGCTTTTATTTTTTCTGTATCTTAAACTCTAAAACACTAAACTTTCCTTTATTAAACGTGTCTTTAAACTATAAATCCACATCCTCACTTCTAACACTTAAGTTTAGAAGCTTTTTCCAAAGCCTCAAATCAAACCTTGTGTTTAATTCTGAGCTTTAACTTATAAACCCGAAGTTCTGAGAATTCCCTACATTTTAAATTCCAACACAAAATGAAACAACAACAAAAATATTTAAAAACCCCCACAAACAAAACTCCCAAAAAACAAACTGCCACTGTGATATTTTCTGAAAAATCCCTTGTACCAGGATTTCTTTTCCTGGGAAGCTGAGAAGCCTCAGCTTCTCCATGTTTTGCTGCTCTGGAATGTGGTCTGGAGATTGTTTCTCCAAACATGTGAATTGTTTTTGCTTCATGACCAATCACCATCAGCTGTGTTGGACTCTGAGGAGTCAGTAATGAGTTTTTATTATTCATTCTTGTTAAACCTCCTGTCTGCATCCTTCTCTTTCTTTAGTACAGTTTCAGTATAGGAGAATGGAGTGGAGTGGAGTGGAGTGGAGTGGAGTGGAGTGGAATGGAATGGAATGGAAAGGAATGGAAAGGAATGGAATGGAATGGAATGGAATGGAATGGAATGGAATGGAATAGAATAGAATAGAATAGAATAGAATAGAATAGAATAGAATAGAATAGAATAGAATAGAATAGAATAGAATAGAATAGAATAGAATAGAAGGAGTGGAATGGAATGGAATGGAATGGAATGGAATGGAATAGAATAGAATAGAATAGAATAGAATAGAATAGAATAGAATAGAATAGAATAGAATAGAATAGAATAGAATAGAATAGAATAGAATAATAAATCAGTCTTCTGAGAACATGGAGTCAGATTCTCATCTCTCACCTCGTCCTGGGGACTCTCACAAACACCACAACAAAGAAACAAAAAACCACAAAAACAGAAAACCCAACCTAAACAAACCCCCCAAGGGCAATAAAGGATTTTAAATGGGAACAGTCCATCCCCGCCATGACAATGGCCAAGAGCAGCACGGAACGTCCCCCCGAGCCTCACCTACGACGTAGAGCTCGGCGTAGGCGCGGTGGCAGTGGCGGCTGCGGTGGCAGCAGTAGAGCGCGCTGTACAGGAAGCTGCCCCGCGGCTCGGTGGCTCTCAGCGCGGGCAGGGTCACTCGGCTGACGCGGCCGCTCAGCAGCGAGGTGCGGCTGGCCGGCAGCGGCTCGGCCAGGTTCAGCCACCACACCAGCTCCCGCGCCGGCACGGGCTCCGAGCCGTTCCGGAACGTGCACAGGAAGGACACGCTGGAGCCAGCGCGGGCCAGAGCCCTGGCGGGGAAATACAGCACCTGGGCTGCGGGAAAGAAAGGGGAAATGCAGTCAGCAGGGTTGGAACTGAACCACAAAATGTAATAACAATAACAATAATAACAATAATAACAATAATAACAATAACAATAATAATAATAAGAAGAATAATAGTAATATAAGAATAAGGTATATTACATATAATATAATATAATATAATATAATATAATATAATATAATATAATATAATATAATATAATATAATATAATTATATATTATTATACTATCTATTGTGTATTATGTTTTATGTTATTATTATTATTATTATTGACTATATTATATTATCTATTATGTGTAATAGTATATAATAATATGAAATAATAAGATGTTATATTATATAATAATATATACTATTATTATATTATTAAATATTATAATATTGGAATTATATTATAATTATCATAAACGAGAAGAAGAAGTATAAGAATAAGTATAAGGTATTATACATACCATATAATATAATATAATATAATATAATATAATATAATATAATATAATATAATATAATATAATATAATATAATATAATATAATTATATTATATTATATTATATTATATTATATTATATTATATTATATTATATTATATTATATTATCTATTGTATATTATGTGTTTTATGTTGTTATTATTATTATTATTGACAATATTATATTATCTATTATGTGTAATAGTATATAATAATAGGAAATAATAATATTATATATTATATAATAATATATACTATTATGATATTATTAAATATTATAATATTGAAATTATAATTATCATAAACCAGAAGAAGAGGTAGAAGAGGTAGAGGAAGAGGAAGAGGAAGGAGAAGGAGAAGGAGAAAATAAATCACAAATTGAAAATAAATCACAAATCAAAAATAAATAAATAAAATGAATCCATTTTTCCAGGAGTTGCTGTTCCTCCTCCTCCTGAAGTCAGCAGGAGATCCAAGTCCCAAAACCTGGTTTTACACTGCAATTAGTAGCAAATTGTAGCAGTGCTCCAATGCAGGCTCAAATACACTGAATTTTCCAAGGATTGAAAGAAGTTTAAACTCAGCCCCCATCAGCGAGGGATTCAGGGAAGATACAGGTGGAGCTGGAATGGGGCTGTTTGCAAACAACACCCCAAAACCAGCATTAAGTCCTTTAAAGGTCAGGTTTGCTTCTCCCACTGAGGAACCAGGCAGGGATTTTTAGGATTTCCCCTAAATTTCCCTTTCTCTGGCAGTAAAGCAGATTTAGGATCTGCTGTTTCAGGTTTTATAGGAAAAAAGCTTTTTTTCCCAAGGTTTAGTTCTTTCTTTGGTGCAGGTGCCTATATAAAGAGTTCAGAGAATTCCTGTGGCAGCACAGACCAAAACATTCCCAGGGAATTCTGAGCAGAGCATGGAAAAATACAACAAAATAAGCAGAAAGTCAGTTTTGCACAGGGCTCAGCATTACAAACCAGGCTGGACTGTATAAAAAGCACATCTGATTTTGCTCTGGGCCTTCAGCTACAAAAGCAAAACCCGAAGTGAGAGAAAGCACCAGGAGAAAAATCCTGAACTGAGGGGAGGTTCAGGGCTGCCAGCTGGAGCTGGAAATGGAAAAGCTCTGAGGAAAAGAGCTTAGTGTGGGTGTGGGCAGGGAGTGCCAGCCCCACAGGTGTGCTCTCCAGAATCCCAGCCTGGCACAGCTGAGCCTCAGGCAGGAAAGGCTCCCACAGGACCTCTCATCCCAACTCAATTTCCAACACGAAACCCACAAACCAGCTGGAAAATCAGCTTTGTCCCCAAGGCTGCAGGTGTCCTACCTCCCAAACTGAGGTTGTAGGGTGAGCTCCAGTCACTCCAGAAGCCTGGAGCATGGAGATTCCTGCTCCTCACTTGCACTGAGGATGGAGAGTCCAGCAGGGCGTTGTCCATGGCCATGGAGCTTTCTAGGGCAACCTGAAGCATCTGCTGGATTGTCCAAACATATTATTGTTGTCAAAAGAAACAGGAAAAGAGACAGAAGGAACATAAATAAATTGTACGGAGTCAGAATTCCCTGAATTCTCTTTCATGCTTTCTCTTTCAACTCAGTTTTTAAGAAGGATGGGAGTGCTGAGCAAATAAATTTGTTACTTAAGAGACATGAGATAACATCCTTATATTCTAGACAAGGATTTTCTATGTTTTTAGGTAGCAAGCTGGGTTAAAAAAATCTTTCTTCTTTAAATTTACTGTCAATTTGAGACTGCTGGAAGTTGTATAACTCTCTGGAAAATGAGTTGTTTCATTATGGGTTGCTAATTAACAGCTGCTTGTTATTCCAGAGCCACTTGCATGGTAGGAAGAGAAAAAAACCTATTTATAATAAAACTTATAAATATTAAACACAGATGAGTTACAGAACATATAGAATGCTGAAAGAAAATGGATTTAGACTTCACAAAATCCAGGATTTCACCCAAGGAGAAAAATGGGAGTTTGTTTGTGAGAGCCAGCAGGAGATGGGGCTTCTCTCAGTGGGGACAGATGTAAAATCCAGCTTTTCCAGGGAGAAGCAGAGAGCTAAGCCCAGCTTCTGCAGGAAACAGCAGTGAGCTAAGCCCAGCTTCTCCAGGGAAAAACAGCCAGCTAAGCCCAGCTCCACCAGGAAACAGCAGTGAGCTAAGCCCAGCTTTTTCAGGAAACAGCAGTGAGCTAAGCCCAGCTTCTTCAGGAAACAGCAGGGAGCTAAACCCAGCTTTTCCAGGAAACAGCAGCGAGCTAAGCTCAGCTTCTCCAGGAAAAAGCAGCGAGCTAAGCCCAGCTTCTCCAGGAAAAAGCAGTGACTTAAGCCCAGCTTCTCCAGGAAAAAGCAACCAGCTAAACCCAGGTTTTCCAGGGAAAAGCAGCCTGCTAAGCCCAGCTTCTGCAGGAAACAGCAGTTAAGCCCAGCTCCACCAGAAGAGCCCCCCTCCCAATCCAAGGCCCAGGGGAGCGGTGGCAAAGCCGGGATTCAGGAATGCCGGGATTTGGGAATGCCAGGATTCAGGAATGCCGGGATTCGGGAATGCCAGGATTCAGGAACGCCAGGATTCAGGAATGCCGGGGTTCGGGAATGCCAGGATTCGGGAATGCCGGGATTTGGCAAAGCCAGGATTCGGGAATGCCGGGATTCAGGAATGCCGGGGTTCAGGAATGCCGGGGTTCGGGAATGCCGGGATTTGGGAATGCCAGGATTTGGGAATGCCGGGATTCGGGAATGCCGGGATTCAGGAATGCCGGGGTTCAGGAATGCCGGGGTTCGGGAATGCCGGGATTCGGGAATGCCGGGATTTGGGAATGCCGGGATTCGGGAATGCCGGGATTCAGGAATGCTGGGATTCGGGAATGCCGGGATTTGGGAATGCTGGGATTCGGGAATGCCGGGATTCGGGAATGCCGGGATTCAGGAATGCTGGGATTCGGGAATGCTGGGATTTGGCAAAGCCGGGATTCGGGAATGTCGGGATTCAGGAATGCTGGGATTCGGGAATGCTGGGATTTGGCAAAGCCGGGATTCGGGAATGTCGGGATTCAGGAATGCTGGGATTCGGGAATGCCGGGGTTCGGGAATGCTGGGATTCAGGAATGCCGGAATTCGGGAATGCCGGGGTTCAGGAATGCCAGGATTTGGGAATGCCGGGGTTCGGGAATGCCGGGATTCGGGAATGCCGGGATTCGGGAATGCCCAGCCCCGGAGGAGGGCACAGTGCCTCTCACCTGGCTGTCCCCGCGGTGTCCCGGGGGAGCAGAGACCCTCACTTGGTGCTGCAGAGGGAAGGGCAGCGGGGCAGGGCTGGACCAGCAGAGCTTCACCTGGCCCCTCTCCGCCAGCTCCAGGCGCAGCTTCACGGGGGCCTCAGGCTTCACTGCACACAAATCCACCCACAGGTTAGCCCCAGCCTCACCCAGGGTGCTGGGTTTTACTGAGTCACAACTCAGACTTAAACTCAGTTCTTTTAAACTCAGTTTCCAAGAGCTGCTCTACTGCATGGCTTGTGTAACATCCCTGGAAAAGTCATCCTGGTGCTGTTGCAGTCATCAAGAAATGCTGTTTGACCTCCCATTTCCCTTAAACCTGCAGAAATTCCTTCCCTCTGGCCACAACTTTTCCCAGTAGCCAAGCCCTGGCTTACCTGCCTTGTTGGGAAGAGGGAATGAGGAGGAGAGGGATGGGAATGCTGAGAAAATCAATTTGTTCCTTATAGTGTACACTGGGATCTCCTACACATTCCCATCCTTCCACAGGGATGGTGGCTGGGAAAGGAGGTGTCCAGGAGAGTGAAAATAGAGAGTTTGGATATTCCCATGGGGATGAAGGGAGCTCTGGGTGGGAAATGCCCAGGATTCCATTCCTTGGACAATGCCAAGGAGCCAAGGCCCTGCTTCTCCCTGGTACTCAGACCTTGGCTGGCCCAGTCCTCATTCCCAGCCAAGTTTTGCCCATGGAAGAGTAAAACCCCGCAGAAGCTGAAGGGAAAACATTCCCAAAATTCCTGGGCAGTGGGCAAATGTTCCCCTCAAATCCCACCTGCTCTGGGGTGCAGCTCTCCAAGGGTCCCATTTAACTGCATTACTGGAATGTCACTCAGTTATAGCACATATCTCTAATTATTTTCAGTATAAATCCATCAACCAAGTCAGATTTTATTTAGTTATGTATAACAAAATTCTCTTATTATTTTCAGTATAGATCTACCACACCAAGTCAGATTTTATTTAATTTCTACTTCTGGACCGTCTCAAAGCAATTAACTTCAGGAAGGCCAGCAGGGAGTGATTGGGGAGGAAGCAAATAAAAGTCAGTGGCTTTGCCATCACATTTCCCTGAATCAGATCCCACAGATAATGATGGTTCTGATGCCACCTGCTCCCCTATCAGCAAATAAAATCCACGTGGCACAAGCACTCAAGAGTTTTACATTCAAAATAGTTTTAATTGAGCTAAATCTTGGCAGAACATATATTAATATTGTGCATTTTAAAAACATGCTTCACTAAGCAGAGCTAACTCATTGTGTCATTTTTAAATACTGGCAGACTCCAGCCTGAATTTTTAATTTTTTCCTGCAGCATCATTTTAAACCAGCAGGATGAAAAATGCCACTTCTCATCTTCCAAACCAACCCACCCAGAGATTTTAACTGGTTCTGTCTGCAGAGCACATCAGTTAGGAGGAACTTCATAAAGTTCCTAAGTTTTTAAGTTAATAAGATGTTCATAAAACTTTAATTTTTTTCCCCTGCAGCTGACAGCTCCTGCCTTTATGAAATCTGCCCAAATCTGCAATAACTGGGCACATTGGATAGCAACACATCCCAAATTCATCATGTCAGGAGAGTTTGAGCTTGATCAAACACACAGCAATGTTTTCCAGCTTGGGGTTGCATGGGTGAGGAAAAAAACATCAGGATCAGAGAGCTGCTTGGGAAAATGGGTGGGATTTCTTGCTAAGCAACTGTGGGAACAGCTTTTTGAATTTAATTGAAGCCCTCAGCAACAAGCTCCACCACTGGGCCAGTCTTGTGCACAGAGAGGTTCTGATTGGAAAGGAAAAAATGAGAAACAACCAATATTTGAGTGTTTGGGCTGTGCTCAGTGTGGTTTGCACTGGAGCCCAGACAGGGATTAGGGAGCTTTTCCTGCCCTGTCTGTGCCCCTTTGCCAGCAGAGCCATCCTGCTGCTGTTGTGGAGCATGGACAGATGACTCTTCTACTAATTAAAGTTGAAAAGAGGGTACATTTATTAGAGTGCTGAAAAGAGCACATTTAGGTACATAAAGGTACATTTATTACAGCACTGGACAGCTGGGGAGTAACCTACCAAAGACATGTGTAAAAAGTCACAAACTCCTACTCTCTATTTATCCAAAAAGGTTTTCCATATTCAGATGGTTTCCAGGACACCAGTTACATAACCATTAACTCTCTCACTTTGTATTTTAATTAGCTGGATGTCCATTAGGGCTGTGCAATTGTCCTCTTTGATTGGCTTGGTGGGCTCTGAGATGGGTCAGAAGAGCCCACCATGGGTGGTGGGTTCTGAAATGGGTCAGAACACAAAGAAATGGGTTCTGACCCAAAGAAATGGGTTCTGACCCATTTCAGAACAGTAAGTTCTGACTCTTCCTTTGAAGAGGAAGTAAAACCTCTTCCTCATGGTGAACTCTCCACCCATGCCAAGCTGGCAGGGCTCCTTGGCCTGCTGGTCCCAGTCCAAACCTCCTCTCATTCTTAGTTGTATTTATGGCTCCTGCACTCTTTCAATACTTCATTCCCCACCTGTCATTCCCAACCTTGTCCCAGTTATCCCACCTGGTACCAATCAATTTCCTTGTTAAGCTCTAATCACATTGTATGACCTTTGCTAACACACTTCTAACCCAGCCCTTGATCCATGGAAGCTCTCAACTCAAGCCCATCATTTTCCCTCTCCCAGCTGCGTTCCCAGCTCAGCCCCCTGGCTCAGTGCTCCGTGGCCAGGGGCTCAGCCGTGCTCACCGATGTCCCAGGGCTGCAGGGCCATCAGGGGTGACCCCAGGGCTGTGTCCCCTGCCACCATCTCCAGCCACAGCAGGTAGGTGTGGTTGAGGCTCGGGGTGCCCAGCAGGCACTGGCAGCTGGCCTGGTCCCTGCAGTCACACGGAGCCACCCTCACTGTGCCCTGCAGAGAGCTCGTGGATGCAGCCCCCAGGGACAGCTCCGACCTGCAGGGGGGAAACAAGCCAGGAAACAAAACCATTTTCTGTATCTCAGTAGGTGTGCCCACCTGCATTTGGTTTATTGATCAAAGAATTAAAATAATTAATGAAAAAAAAAACAAACTTTGCTGCTTCTCCCTTTTTAAATGGCTTTCAAGTAATGAACACAATTCCATTACAGAATTCCTAGATTTTCTTTAGGCACACAGTGCTGTTTTACCTTCCCATGGCAGCTTCCTGCCATCCCAAAAGAGATGAATTCTCAATTCCCATATGTGAGGCACTGAAATAATACCAAAACAAGTTAATGCTCCTTCTATCTCCTGCTGCAATTAAGCATTATAGGGAATATTATAATCATGGGATGGTTTGGGTTGGGAGGGACCTTAAATCCCATCCCAGCCCCTGCCATGGACAGGGACCTTTCCACTGTCCCAGGCTGCTCCAAACCCATCCTTGGGCATTTCCAGGGATCCAGGACAGCCACAGCTTCTCTGGAAAATTCATTCCAGGGCCTCCCCACCCTCCCAGGGAACAATTCCTAATTCCCAATATCCCAATATTCCTTCCCAATATCCCATCTGAATCTTCAGAACCAGCAGTTCCCAAAGCATTCCTCATTCTCATCTCTGCTCTTCAGGCTCTTCCAGAACCCCACATTTATGGAATTCTGCAGGTATCCAGTGACTAAAGCCTCCCCAAGGTTGGGAATTTAATAATGCAAATCATTTGAGGCCAAATTTCTCCCAGCAGCAAAGCCAAGACAAACCCTGACAGCTCAATCACCTCAGATTCTTTCCTGCTTTTCACGTTTCATCCTTACCCAACAAGAAAATAAAAAGCTCCTGTTTGGAATTGTTCTGAAATGATTTTGGAATTATTTCTGTCCATAAGGGTTTTGTTTTACTAATTCAGAGAAAGAAATGGAAATTCATGGAATAGGAGCCTTTCAGTACATTTTTCCAATGGTTTTATAGCTGGCATGAGTCACTGGAACACTTGGATTCAGGCAGGGCAGAGATCTCTGCATTGAAGGAGAGGGAAGGACGAGATCTGCTGCTTTATTTTTTGGGTTTGGTCCATTTGTTATCTGCTCCATTTATCTGAGAGCAGAGCACAGGGAACTGGCCATGATTCACCAGTTCCATTTCCATATCCTGCCCTGCTTAGAGAGGAAAAGATCAAAAAACTGAGGGGAATTATGGAGGATGGGAAGAGCTGAGGCTGGGACTGCAGGGAGCCACTCCTGGATCATCCCAGCCCCACTCCCCTTATCCCTCACTGATCCTTCTGCATCTTGGGATCCTCTGAGGCTGGAAAACCACGGAATTTGGGCAGCCCTGCCCTCCCAGCTCCTCTGCAGGAACAGCCCCAGGCAGGTCCATTCAAGGTATGCTTCACATTCATTAATGCTCCAGACAGTCCACCCTGACATTCCTACAATAATTCTCACCAGGACTCGCAGGAATTATGCTGATGGTATCTGGCAGACACGGAGCTCTGAAATTACTTGGAATAATTTGGTTTTTCTCGATGTGGCTCCGCTGTTTTCTCCTGAATTTCCTTTCAAAAACTTTGCAGAATTTGCTTTGAAGCTTCTCTGCCTTCTCCTGTTGCTCTCAGATTTTATTGGTCTCCAAAAGCCACAACCAATCCATATTGAAGAAAACATATTTCTTTCTTCAAACCACGTCTTTGATCTGATCTATCTGGAAAGTGGTTACCACCACGCCAGCCCCTCATCATTCCTAATAATTATTTCAATTTTTAACCATCCAAATGGACTCGTTTGCACCAAAAAAAAGCAGTGTAAAGGGAGAAAAATGCTAAAACCTCCTCTCCTGACTTATTAACCCTCACAAGCTGAGGAGAGGTCAGCTCCTCCACCCAAATCCTGTCACAGAGAGTTCTTTTAGCCAACACCTTGGAAAAGAAACATGCAGGAAGTCCTAAATGTTTTATATTTATATTCAACCCCCTTCAGAAGGTGATGCTTCTCCTGCTAAATTCATCTGTGGCCCCGTGGGGAACTTGGAGACTTTCAATAAGATGCTGCAAAATGTCCTGGCTGAATTTCAATCCCGTTCTTGCAATTGAGAAGAAAAAGTAAAACTCCTTTCAGGGCAAATCACCTGAATTTTCAGGAAAGGTCCATCCCAAGCAGGTGGCTGTGAAATAGCATCACCATTGTAACTCTGCTGTCACATTGTTCCCATATCCTTCCCAAGCACTGCCTTGACTGGGAAAGGATGGAGCAAAGCTGTCTGAGGCTTCCAGGATTTTCTCCATAAATATTTCCCAATGTTTTTGATCAATGGTAGCTGTAGAAAAATCCTTATTTGAAGAAGCTGCCCCATGAAACTGCAGCAGATCTGAGGGCTGCTGAGCTCATCAATCTCTAACGAGAGGTTGGTTTTCTCTGGCTGGAGAGGCTCAATGCACAAGTGATTGAATGATTTATCCTTAAAAAACATGGGAATTTGGGCCCAGAGCTGGAGGAGAGCCCCCCAGGTACTTCAAATAAGTCCAAATATGAATGCAGCCTCAGGAGCTCAAAGGGCAAATGATAATCAGTGCTCAAAATGAAACCAAGGGGATCCCTGAGGCTAAAGACTCCAGCTCATGGAATTAACCCTGGCCTTTACAGCATTCCTGGCATCAGACAGCTGGAAAGATGTTTGGCAGACAATTAACCCATTAGTCTAATGAGGCTTTGGAATAACCTTTTCTTTTTCTATTCTTTTGGAATAACCTTTCCAAAGCCCCATCCTCTCCCTCACTTGAGCCTCTCACAGGGCACTGCCATGGCCAGAACAGAACATTCCCATTCCTGCTATTTCCAAGCAGGAAAAGTGTGGATGTGGTAAAAAAGAGGAGACTTCTCTAATGCTGGGTTAAAAAAAAAAGAAAGGAAAAAAAAAAGGAAAAAGCTGTGAGAGACCCAAGCTTTTCTGTTGTACATTCTCCTGTATCATTATTTTTGTGCAGTGCCCTGCATGTGAGAATCCTGGCTGGATCTCCAGACTCCCAGGGAGAAACACATGCCAGGAATGCATATTTTTAAAACTGGGAATGTTTTCAAGGTATTCTGGCTCAGGAATAAAATGCTAAGGTATCAGAGAGCCAACAGGGAAAGCTGTCACCTTCCCAAAGGCTGAAATGCTTGTGCTTGCTGCTCCCCCAGAACACAGGGACCCTAAAAGGAAAACATTAATATGGAATGTGGGGAGGGGAGTGAGTTCTCCAAGGTTTTGCTTTGCTTCTCATCTCTGCAGCAAACAGAGACCCTGCTGAGCCCACAGGGCCTGCTCTGCTAAACTGCATGGAGCTCACTGAATTCCCTTCCTGACACAAGGAGCCTCCTCAGCCCAGCTGGGGCTCCGGGCTGGTGGCATCCCAAAACAATTCAATACAGAGATTTCTGCTCTGAGATCACTGGCAAAGCTTCTCCTGTGCAGCTGAGCCTGGATGGAGCAGAGCAAAGGCAGAGCTGCTTCCCCCACCAACACCCAGGGAATGGTATTGCAGCACTCACAGTCATGAGGAGCACTGCAAAGGGGAACCCACCTCACCAAAATGGGATTGAATATTGTGTCAGCTCAACAACCATATTTATTCCTAAATAATACATTTGGGTTCTGCTCTGACTACAGGGGTGATTTGTGCCAAATGAGCTCTGGCTGTTCAGGAAGTCCTCTATAAATTCAGCTAATTCAACTACTTCAGTTTATCCTGTTTCATCAGGAAATGAAGTCTCTGTGTGTCTCTTCAAACCCATCAATAACCCAGAAAAACCAGGGTGGTTTCATGGTATCAAACAGATCTTTTTGTAACCAATGTGCACCAGAGCTGCCCATCCCACAGGCAGGAGGATTCCATCTCTCAGCATTCCAGGGAATATTCACCACAGTGCCAATGAGATGAGAGCAGCATTTGCCATTGGATCACATGTAAAGTACCACAGTTACTTCAAGAGAGACAATATTACAGTAAAAAAAAAATAAAAAGCAGAATCAAGACTTTAAAATTAAGAAATGCTGACAACAAAGATACCTTAAGAAGTCAATGCTGATTTCATTGACAGATTTTAAGAAACATGGGAAGGACAGAGAAGGGGGATTTTCCATTCCAACCATTTTTCATTCAAATAACCACAAACTTTCCATCTTATCCAGGATTACTTTTAGACAGAACAAGGTAAAACCTGCAGAGCTAAAGCTCCCACCATGCTGGCAGCTGGAATGTTGATGTTTTAGGAAATGCTTTCAGTTTTCCAGAGGGATTTAACAGTAAATCCTGTACTTACCCCCAGTATAAAAGATTCACCTTCAGGTCAGCTCTCAGGTCCAGCTTCAAAAGCTGCAGGTTACAAACCAACAGGTCCAGCCTGCCCCTAATCCAACATTCCATGTTCCAGCTCCAGTCTGGACAAAAGAAAGGGATCACACATTTCTGAGCTGCATTAAAACAAAATAAAATACCTGGATGGAAGTCACTCACAAAGAGAGGACAAGGAACAGATATTCCTGAAAGTGAGGCTGCACCACAGATGGGAAATTATTTATGAATAATTTGATTTGGGCACCTTAAACACTTCCAAGGCTCACAATCCACGTGGTTCTGCACTGTCATGAGAAAAGAAGGAATATTTTTTACCTGGATTCAGGGACAAGGCTGCAGGGTGAAGGAAAATGCAGCTGATGGTGGTTGCTGTGTCCTGGGAAGTGGCACAGCCCCAGCTGGGGATTTGTGGAATGAAATTCTGCCCACTGAGGTCAAGGAGATTCCTGGCAGCAGGATGCCAGCTCCGTGTTCCTCAGAGACAGCAGGAGAAAAAAATCCTTGGGAAAAAAATCCTAATCCATGTACAGACATTTACTGCACATCTATTATTGAAAGCCTCATAATTCATGTAGAAGTGATGCCATTTGCTCTCCATCTCCCCTGCCTGCTGATGGAGTTTAAAGCCCACATCCACCAAAAATATTTAAAATATTCCTCTCAGTGTCTAAACTCCTTTGAAGATCTGGGTTTATGTCCTTTTATGCAGTGCTCCATATTTTATTCACAATTCCCCTAGAAAGAAAGCCAACTTTTTTTTTCCCTTTTGAAACTGTGCTGTACAATTCCACTACATTCTGAGGAAGGATTTTATCCCCCTGAGGAAGGATTTTACTTCTCTGAGGAAAAATTTTACCCACTGAGGAAGGATTTTACCACACTGAGAAGGATTTTGCCACACTGAGGATGGCTTTTACCAGCCTGAGTAAGGATTTTGCCACCACACTGTGTTGCCTGCCCAGGACAAAAGTGAATCCCCATTAATCCAACCCACCCTCTCCTCCCAAACAACAAAAAACCCTAAATATTTTTGGAATAATTAACTCCTTATGCCCTTGAGTGCTAAACCCACCTATTTTCTGAGGAGCAGAGAGATTTATTTCTGAAGGAATAAACTTCCTTGCCTGCATGCTTGCTCTGTACAAAGAACAATCAAAGTTGCTGGCACTCCAAAGGCAACACAGAAATTTTTCTTCATTCATGAAATGCTTGATTTTGGGTGCTCCAAGTTCTCTCCTCAAACCAGACCAGCTCCCAGCTGAGAAAGGGCTCAAAAAGGTTTCATTCAGCAGCACACAGGGCAGTGTGAAATTCCTGGCAGGAACTGGATGGACCATGCAATGGGCAGCTGCCATCTGAAGGAAGTCTGCAGATATAAAGGGGAAAGTATTGAAAACAAAAGGAAAAGTTCATCTTTTTGAACAAGTAAAAGGGAGTGGTTGATGTGATACAGAAATAGGTAACAATCAGGTTATTTACGGGGGTTGCTCCCTCAGGTAAAGACAAAATTAATAAAAATATCCCTTCTAGGTAAAGACAAAATCACTAAAAACATCCTCTCTGAATGGTGTCACAGATTCCAGATTTTACCCCACCCTCTCTGCACCTGAACTTCTGTTTTCTCAATCTCTTGAAAAAGGCAAGGCCAAGATTTCAGGTGAAGCATCTCTGGGATAAATTGGATTTTATCAACCAAAACTGCAGTGAATCCTAAGCTGGGTGTGAGTCTCATCTCCCCATGCAGTGCTGGAACAGATCCCCCCCCCAGCTCTTTTAAAACAGCTCCATTTCAATACAAATATAATCCTGTTGTAAATATGAAACACAGTCCCACTGTAACTGTGAAATAAAAAAGGACAATATTACTGTGGGTGCAACTGCACAACCCCAGGGCACTATCTGGGAAGTGAGAGGCTGGAAAATGATAATTTTTTTTTCCCACAAGACTTAAAATAAAACCGCTCTGAGCACATTTGTGGATGTCATAGCTTGAATTGTGCTCACAATGGCTGAGGGAGGGATGAGCAGGGAAAACACTGTAAAACACTCTGAATTTAAAGATTAAAGCTCTGCTTACAGCAAGGCACAGGGGCAGGGGTGCACTTTGTGTTCTGCTCAGGAAGGGCAGAAATTTGAAGCAGTTCATTAAATAGAAATTAATTGATGCTCTATGCCCTGCCACAGCCAAAATAAGAAATACCAGAATATCTCTGGCACTGTTTGATTAATAGAAGTTCAGAATTCTCTAGCACAGAGCACGAGTTAAATAATACTAAAATATTAAACGAGAGCTCCAAAAAAGGCTGTTAAAACCAGGAGATGCAGAGTGTTATTCTGCAGAGGGTTTTGCTTATCCCTCCACACAGATTTTGTGCTGCCAGGCTCCTGCAGGGCTCTGCTGCTCCCTGCTCTCCCACTAGACAGAGTTTGTGCCTCTGTAAATCCCAGCTTCATTAGCCTCCAGCAGGAGGAGTGCAGCAAACAAACTCTCAGGCCATAATCCATGATTACAAAAGGACAAAGAAGTGGCACAGAGCAGGACGGAGCAGCAGCGCTGTCCCCAGCTCATCTCTTTGTCTGAGGAACGTCCCCCTCGTGTGTCACAGATCACCTCAAGGGATTCATTAGATCTTCTAAAGTCACAAATGTGCTCAGCCCCTTTCTCCAGAAACAGAAAGAATGAGGTTAAAATGACCCAGAGCAGCAGGGCCATCAGATGGTGACAAACTGCCCTGAAATGCCAGGAAATCTCCCTGGAGCATCCAGGTTTTCCAGTTAAAGCTCCTCAATATGTTCAGATCACAAAAGGTACCTAAAAGAATTTCAGCAATGCACTATTTGAGAATGAGTGGATAAAAGTACATAGAGAGCAAGAAAAAAGGTGTTTATGGATATAAAAGGTACCTAAATGTAATGATTTATTCATCTTTTTGATTCATATTTTGTAAAAATAACACAAATTTTCCAAATAACTCCACTGGATTACAGGGTCTGCTTTCTCCCTAAGCACCACCATTAAAACCCTTTAAATAGTCCTTATTTTAATAAAAAAATTAACAAGGAAGGCAAATACCAGCTGTCCTTGCAGAGCAGATGCCAATATTGTCAGAGGCATTTCCCAGTCTATTAATGCAGCATTTGGAGTGAGCTGAGCTCCCTTTGGCAGCCCTGTGGTAACCAAGGGGGCAGGAATGGCAGCAGAGGAGCTCTCCTTGCACTTCAGGGCAACAAAACAAACTCCCCAGAAGCTTTTATCTCATCAAATCTGTTAGGGCATTTATTTGGATGTGTCCTGAGTCCACATGTATTTTTTAACAATGTTCCCTGATCTGAAAAGTCACCCCAAACTGGGGTTTGGCTTATTTTTTAGTGGCTTACCCATCAGCACAAACATGGTTGGGATGATTTGCCAACACATCTTGTTTTGTAGAGCTGACCTGAAAAACACACAGAAAATTAATGGAGGGTTTATAATTCTCAGTCTATTATTTAATTTCGGCGCATTTCAGTTCATTTGGTGCTCACTCCTTTGTAAGCAGAATCATGGAAAACCACAATGGTTTGGAAAGGAACTTAAAAATCATCTCATTCCAACACTCTGGGATGGGGAGAGACACTCCTCTCTGCACCAGGAAAGGAAGAACAGGCCAGGAAGGGAGGAAAAATCAGAATTTTCCAAGTGCAGCAGACACAGAAGCACTCACCCATTCCAACAGTGAAGACTTCACTAAACCTTACAGCAAAATTTCATTATTGTTCCTTCACTTCAGATACTTCGTTCTTTTGTATTTTCATCCAATAGCTACATAAATTCTGCTAAAATCAAAATATATTTTTATAGTTAGAGCTCCACAGAGGAGAGTTTGGCTGCTCTTGCAGTCAGGAGCTGAGTGCTGAGTAAAACCCACAGCTCAAGGCAGGCAGCAAATGCCAGGGTGAGAAATTCCAGTTAGGGAATCCCTCCAAAGGGCTCCATTCCTGGAATATTTCTGAGGACAGCTTCCTTGAGAGCGTCCCTGGAGCCAAGGGAGGCAGTGCCAAGGTTATGTAATGCACTTTGGGGCTGCATGTCCTGGAAAATAGATTTATTCCTGCATTCCACATCCACCTGCAGCACAGGCAGCTGCCCAGGGATGTCACAATTGCCAGTCCCTGTCTCCTGCCCGCTCTCCCTCACATGCAGTGGAGCTGAACTTCCCCAGCACTGTGCTCTGCAGGATCAGCCATCCCCATCCACTTCCCTGCCATCCACTGGGCTTTCTCAGCTCCATTTTCAGCTATTAAAGAGGGAATCTCAGACTTTCCCACTTTCAGGGGGCAATCTGGCTCTCAGCACAGCTGCTAGGTGCCCATCTCACCTGCTCCTTTTCCATTAGTTTATTTCTAAAGAGTTTATTTATAGAGAGCCATGAGGGCCAGGGGAATTATGGAGCTATCAGGTCGTTTCACAAAGATACAGAAATTCAGTAATTTCCAAATAACTGAAATTAGTTGGATTTTCTCTAATTTCAGAAACAAAAAGTACCTTTTTTAAAAGAGTTTATTTGACACAAATGTACATTATTCACACTATTAATGAGAAACAGCCCATCTTCCCCTTTTCCATGTGCAACAAAAATCCCTGTCCATCCTTCAAGCACTTCCCAGCAGGAAACTGGCAGAGATCACTTCCAGGACAACTGGACATCCATTCCAAAATTTACAAAGTTATCCATAGGCCCTGGATGTTAAGAGTTTCCCCCATGAAATAGCCATTTACACTGAGAAGAAAATAAACACAGAGCCCCAGAACCCCATTCAGAAGGAAAATCATGATTTCTATGTAGTTTAGTGAAGATAAAGGTTTTTTTAATTTCCTGATGGAAAGGGGAAAAATTAAGGGATAATTTGTCCCTGGAAAGGGTGGTCAGGATGGGAAGGGGCTGCCCAGGGAGGTTTGGAGTCCCCATCCCTGGAGGCATCCAAGGAACTCAGGGCTGGGGACAAGGCTGGGCTTGATGGTCTTGGAGGGCTTTTCCAGCCTTAACGACTTTGGGATTCTGACATGAAAAGGGCCAGACAGAGCAATCAGAGATTCTGATGTCAGCACTGATTTCATACTTGGAGCAGAAGGCAAAGGCACTTTTCAGCCCAGCCTGGCATCTCCTGTCACATGGATCTACGCTGGCTTTACAGGTGTTTTCCCAACAACATTCCTGACCAAAGCCAGGGCTCAACAGGACCAAAAAGCCCTGAAAGCTGCATGGCCACAGAACAGCCCCTTCTCTGTTCAAAGTTCAGCCTTCCTTGTGTAAACTTTGGGCAAAAAAGATAAATCCTAAATCCCAGGGCAGGATAAATGCACTGCTGGAACAGACAGGATTCCTCAAAATCTTTTCCAGTGAGAACAGTGAATTTGCCAGAATTCCTTACTCCACTGTAAGAAAGAGTACAAGTTTTACAGGAACATTTACAGGGAACAGGAAGTTAAATAAAGAGAATTATTACAACTTTTAAGCTCTGTCCTGGAGAGGATAAATGAACACAGCCAGGACAAATTGGTTTATTTGAGGCTGGGGAAGTGTCCATACAAAGGGAAGGAATTTGGGTCCTTTTGAACAAATATATCTTAAATTATTCTGGAACCACTGGCTTTGCTACTGCTGGGTACAATAAATTTTCTGATTTCTTATGTAAATACTATATTCCTCTCCATATCAACCACAGAACAGCTCAGCACCAAGAGTTGGGATTAAAACTAAAACACAACAGATATGACAGGCAAGGAGGACAGCAATGAAATAAGATCATTTTTATTTACAGGGCAGGTGAAAAATCCTAGAATTCTCTGACTTATCAGCATGGGAAACAGGTTCAGCACAACCTGAAATGAGCAGGACCCACAAACACCTGCACTGGGCATGGAAATCCATACAAACCATCCCTGATTTTTGCAAGCACTGTACTACAGCTGGCTTTAAATATTAAACACCTCTAGAAAGCATAATTTTTTTTTTTAGCAATGTCTGTGCACAGCATCTTCTGACCTGCTGTTTAAGGTGCCAAGGGCTTTCCAGTCCTGTCGGTCTGAGCATGGAATTCCATTTGCCATTGAGTACACTAAAAACCATTCTTTAAAAAGAGTTCTGAGAAAGTGGTGCACACAGAATAGAAATGAGTAGGACCCACACTGAATAACTTTGCTAATATTAAAGCTTTAATAAAGTCAGCCCAGGCTGGGCAGAAGCACAGCTACAAACCCAGCTCTAAACCTGCTGGTGGAGCCTCTCCCCCAAGAGGAGAGCAGCAAAACGTCCCGAACTCTTCAGAGTTTCTCCAGACCGTGCAATTTCTCTTGTTTGTAGTGAAACCGCTCCTCATTCATGCTGTGCATCTGTCCTTCCTTACAAGCAGAGCTCCTGGGATTCCTTGGCACTTAAAGGTTATATCCCCTTATGGGCACGCTTGGAAGTTAAGGGCTCTCCGTGTGTTCATTATAAAAAACATTTATAAATGCTGTACCACTCATTAACTTTCTGAAGTTCTCTTCTATCCCAGCTCCCGCAGCATCGGGGACTCACAGCCCGCATTCACCCAGATTTATTTTTGTTTTCTTTCTGACGCTGAATCCCAGGGAATAGACGGAGGGAAAGGGCTGAAACCGCCTGGATCTGCGAGCGGGGTGCGGAACAGGCTGCCGGCTGTGTTCAGGGGGATGGTTCAGGAAATTAGAGATAAAGAAAGAGATAAAAAGTAAATTCACCAACCTACTTCTCCTTGCTCTCGGGGCTCCGACTGGCGGCTGAAGCGACGCTGCCACGGCGCTGCTCCGACGGCGAGCCCCGGACGGGCGCTTCCCTCAGCCCGGCTCCCTTCAGCCCGGCTCCCTTCAGCCCGGCTCCCCTCAGCCTCCCCCGGCTCCCTTCAGCCCCGATCCCTCCGTTCCCAGCCCGGCCCTCCTCAGCTTTCCCCGGTTCCCCTCAGCTTTCCCCGGTTCCCCTCAGCTCCGACCCTTCCGTCGCCCCGCCCCGGCCCAGCGCCCCGCCCGCCCCGGCCCCTCACTACGGACAGCCGGGAAGGAGCTGGGAAGGGGCTGGAGCGCCGGGACCTTCACACAGGATAGCCAGGAAGGAGCAGGGAAGGGTTTGGAGCACCAGGACCCTCACACGGGATAGTGGGGAAGGGGCTGGGAAGGGTTTGGAACACCAGGACCCTCACATGGGATAACTTGGAAGGGTTTGGAGCACCGGCACCCTCACACGGGACGGCCGGGAAGGAGCAGCGAAGGGTTTGAAGCACTGGACCCTCACACGGGATAACCGGGAAGGCGCGGGGAAGGGTCTGGAGCCCCAGGAGAGGCTGAGGGAGCTGGAAGGGGCTGCAGAATCCCTGAGGAGCTGGGCAGGGGCTGCAGAATCCCTGAGGAGCCGGGCAGGGGCTGCAGAATCCCTGAGGAGCCGGGCAGGGGCTGCAGAGTCCCTGAGGGAGCCGGGCAGGGGCTGCAGAATCCCTGAGGAGCTGGGCAGGGGCTGCAGAATCCCTGAGGAGCTGGGCAGGGGCTGCAGAATCCCTGAGGAGCTGGGCAGGGGCTGCAGAATCCCTGAGGAGCCGGGCAGGGGCTGCAGAATCCCTGAGGAGCTGGGCAGGGGCTGCAGAATCCCTGAGGAGCCGGGCAGGGGCTGCAGAATCCCTGAGGGAGCCGGGCAGGGGCTGCAGAATCCCTGAGGAGCTGGGCAGGGGCTGCAGAATCCCTGAGGAGCTGGGCAGGGGCTCAGCCTGGAGCAAAGGAGGCTCAGGGGCCCTTGTGGCTCTGCACAGCTCCTGACCCGAGGGCACAGTTGGATCAGAATCTCCTCTTTGGCATACAACCACCAATGATGAGCAGGAGCAGGAAGGATAACAAAGGAGCAGGAAATAAAATTCCTACAGACACAGCAGGAGGGAGAACCTTGGAAGAGTTAAAGCCCGTCTCATTCCACCCTTGCCACTTTCCACGATACCGGGTTGCCCAAGACTCATCCAACCTGGCCTAGCGCCTCTTAATGATGTTAATTAATTCAAATATCTCAATACCTGGTTGTGCTGTAATGCACATATCCATTATTTGCTGGCTCTGATTTAAGAGCAGTTGATATAAATTACCTTTAACTCCACAAGTAATGGACTAAATCACATTTTTGACCCTTTTGCACTTCAGCGTGTGAGGAGTTGACAGATGTAAAGCAATACCACATATTTAACAGGAGCTTGCAATTAAAAAAACAACACCCAAAAATTATTTCAAGGAATTTCAAGCAAGGACTGAGCCCTGCTAGGAAGGATGGACCTTTAATTTTGCTTGTGCTCATCCTTTTGTAAAAGGCAGCAATAATTTAGAAACCAGTGAAGTAGAGACTGGAAAGTCCCAGCCAGGCCCAGCTGAGGCTTTTATACAATGGTTTTTCTTCTCAGCAATATTACTTTAAAAGAAATGCAAACCCACTATCTCTGCTTCATGAGCTATAAAGACAAATATTTTTGTTTCCCTTTTGCAAGCTCTACTCAAGTAACCAGACTGGAACTATCTTTTGGGTGGTGTAAACACTTCTCCCATGAGCAAACCCACTGATTGGCTTTAATTTATTTATTGACTTTCTGTAATTCACAACCCATTTTCTCAAAGCAGCATCAGCCAATTTCGCTCCTTATTAAAATAACCCTCTCTAAATTGATAAATTCTATTTTTAAAATATTTCCTGATTCTAGTATGGCAGTTTGGGAAATGTGACTCAATACAACTCATGTCTGAGGTTAGGAAGCCACTGAAGCTTTCACATCCCAGACTTTCACAGCATCAGCAAAAGCTGTCAAAAGCTGCCACTAGAAAATCCTTTTATTTAGAATATCTTGAGACAAACATTTGACAGAGTTTTCTTTCACTTCCCCATGTGCCACTGCTGTTCTGCCAGCCAGGAAAAAAAAAAAACCCTACAAAGCCTCCACTAATGCAAATATATTTATTTTTAAGGTTTTTTTCCCCCTGTAACACCTAAACCAAAACTTCCTTGAGCTTAATCCTCTTGAGGAAGACAGAAGAGAGGTAATTCCTCCTTTCTGAGGTCTCTGACGTGGTTACGTTGTGCTTTCACCCTGATCATCCTTTGTGTAAACTTCAATTCCAGTTTATTGTGTCTCTCTTTACAGAGCAGCTTTCCTGGAGAGCTCTGGGGCTGAGCCCTGACAGGATTTGGGAACCAGGTGAGGTCAGGGAATAGGGACAGGACAAGGCTCAGGTTGAGCCAGCAGGAATTTCCTTGTGGAATGGAGATTTGTTTTGATAAATATTGGTTTTAGAGGTTGTGAGATTTAGAGGAGAAACTACTTGGTTATAGTTCAAGAGTAGTTATAAGTTTTTTTTGTTATAAGGTAATATATAATTTCTTTAAACTAATATATAGTTGTTATAGACATTATTTTGGTTTCTTAATTTATTATTTTTATTTACTTTTATTGTATTTTTGATATTTATATTTAATAAAATATTTTAATATTATTTTAATAAATATATTACTTCAATATTATTTTAATGAAATAAAAATATTACATATTATACATATATATATTTTTGTATATAAATACATATATTTGTATATATGTTTTTATAATTTTAAATGTTTAATTATTAAATATTATTTATATAGAGATATACATTTTATATATAAATACATATATTTGTACATACGTTTTTACAATTCTTTATGCTTTTAAAATTTAAATTTTTAAAGTTATTTTACATAACTATATTTTATATTATAATTTTTTATTGTTATACTTATGTAGTTTTTATTTATTTAAGGTATATTTTTATTTGTAACTATATAAATATAAGTTTATGATTTTTTTGTTGAATGTTTGTGTATTGTGTTTTTAGATGAGGTCAGGCCTTGGCTGCCCAGGGAGGTTTGGAGTGCCCATCCCTGGGGGTGTCCCAGGAATTCCTGGAGGTGGCACTCAGAGCTCTGGGCTGGGGACAAGGTGGGGATCAGGTCCTGCTGGCCTTGGAGGGCTTTTCCAACTTCAATGATTCTAGAATTCTACTACTTTATTATTATTATTATAAATTAATATTTTATTATTATTTGACATCTTGCTGCTCAAGTGTTTTCATCCCCGTTGTGTTTCTCTTCATGTCTGAATTAGCTCAGTGAGTTGCCATTTTGTCAGTGCCATTTTGCCTCCAGGATTTTCAGTTTCTCTGTGCTTTATTCAGCAGGACGTGGAAATCCAGGATGTTCTCCAGCCTCAGCACAGCATCCCCTGTGCTCAGGGCCTCCTCTGTTTGTGGAACCAGAACAACTTCTGGAGAGGCTTTTATTATAAATATAAACAAGGAAATGTTGGTTTTTTTCTCTCAGCCTCCACATTTCACCTCAGATTTTCTCTCTCAAAGCATTATAGAAATACCAAGGGGCCAGAAGCCTTTCAACAAGTTTCATGTTGAAAAACAACAAAATACCATAAAATACCAAGCCCCAAGTGGTTTTGCAAAGCACATGAGAAGATTTCAGTGACCTATGTGCATGTTTTGAATCTAAGTGTGAACAAGAAACACAGAACTGTTCTCCAACAGAACAAAACTTCAGCCTTGAGGGTTTATTTATTTTAAAAATGTGACATTAAAGCAATTCCTTCCACCAATTATGCTGGATACAGTCACAGAGCCTCTGTGTGGCAGATCATAATAATTCCCTGATCTCTTACAAATAAAAATCCCTGCTCAGCTCTCCTGAGTCAATCTCCTGCCTGGTTCTCCATCCACATCCATTCTCTGAGGAGCAGCAGGGATGCCAGGCTGGGTTTGGGTTGGGAGGGACCTTAAATCCCATCCCATGGCAGGGACACCTCCCACTGTCCCAGGGTGTCAGCCTGGCCTGGGACACTGCAGGGATTGCCAGCTTCCCTGGGAATTCTATTCCAGGGCCTGCCCCCCTCACAGCCAGGAATTCCTTTGCCATATCCAATCCAAACCCACTGTCCTTTTGTGAAAAATGCGTATTTCATGATTGGCTTAGTGCAAGCATTCAAATGAATATTATATGTGCTGTGTTAGAAAGTTATGCTGTATTAATTCTCTTAAGTAGTGTGTTAAATAGGGTTTTAGGTTATAACAAATGTTAAAATAGGAACTATGCTGTGTAGGATACTTTTTTAAGAGAGCAGCCACAGGACACTGAAATCTTTCAGAGAAGGAGAATTTATTGCTCCGTTATTGAGCTCTTCCCACCTCGCTCAGCCCTGAAGAGCCATCAGGACTCAGAGGAAGAAGCTGACACTGCCCAGCCAGAATCCTGTGTTTGAATGGAATTTATGCATCATGTGTGAGCTGTATGAATATGCAACAGGCTGTTGCTTTTAAAGGTTAATCCTCTGGTAATGTGGGTTGGTTTTGGGCTTATTTTGCCCAGAAAAAGGTACCCGGACGTCCGTAACTCTTTAGTTCTATTGTCTCATATTGTCCTAATTCAAATTGTCCAAATTATTATCATTCTAATTGTATTACTATTTTTAGAACCATTTTATTACTATTAACTTGAAAAATTTTTAAAACCAAGGGATTGGTGTTTTTCACACTTCCAAGGTGAAGCCATTCCCTCTTTTCCTGTCCCTCCATCCCTTGTCCAAACTCTTCATCTTTTAGGCAAAGAACACCAGGAGTTTGCACCACAGCAAGCACAGGGAAGTTTCCAAAATTAAAAATACCAGCACAGAACCCATAAAACCCATGACATTCACAAGATATGACTCTTCATTTATGCAAATCTGTAATTACTTTATAATCAAAGCAGGGTTTGAGAGGCAGAACTGACACTGGGCCAGGAGGGGCAGAGCCACAGCAGCTGCTCATGGAGAGGGAAGAAGGGAAAAAGGGAGGAAAACCAAGTGGCACCAAACTCACCCAAGGGAAGTTCAGCTGAACCTGTGGAATGAACAGCTGATGAACAGATAATATTTCATAATATATTCTTTATTTTTCAATAGTTAAGCTCTGTTAGGAATAAGCTTTTGAGGGAAGCAGAAGGGAATGATCTACAGCAAATTTCCATCCCTTTTTAAGCCTCCACATGGCTGCACAAGAGGTCCCAGGTAATTAGTGCTGTCACCATTAGTGCAGCTTATTTCCCAAGAGCCATGGTGTCATTTGGAAAAAGAGGATCCTGAGTGCATTCAAGGGGGAAATTGCAGCAAAATATACAAGTTTGGCCAAAAAAAAAGTGGTCCTTGAAGCAGCAGGCTGTGCAGTTTGACTTTCATTTTGACAGGCTGGATGTGTTTGATATGTCTATTTAATGGGCTTTTAAATAAAACCACTGTTACTATAGTAACATTTACATCAGAGGTTGTGCTCATGCTGCCTCTGAGGTACAGAAAACCAATCTGCTCTGCTCACCTTTGTGCTTCACGCCGATATTTTACATGGCAAAGCTGTTTTTCTAATAAATAATTTCCTTTTTTCGGAGTATTTTCCTTCTCAGCTTGGAAATGAGGATGCATTTGAGCTGGTTGGCTTTGCAGTGACTAAGCCCTGTGAGTGGGAACAGCACTGCTGGTGCCAGGGAGAAGAAGGATTGCATGAAAAGGGAACTGCAGCCTGGGGAAATCCATGCTGCATCCCTGGAGGGGCCCAAGGCCAGGCTGGACTCTTGGAGCAACCTGGGGTAGTGGGAGGTGTCCCTGGCATGAGAATGGGATGGGCTTTAAGGGCCTTTCCAAGCCAAACCCTTCCAGGACTCTACACTTCCATCCAACAGGACAAATTTTGCTTTTCTTCTCCTCCATGAGGTTTCCCTGGTCCAACTCTGCTTTCACTGAACAGCACCAGAACATTTACACAGCAAAGCATGACCCTCTTCAGGTGAGGAAATGAAAGCACCCCAGGGCTCCCAATTCCCCTAAAAAGACTTTTCAGTCACTCATGTCCTTTACGGGAATTAGCAGCTGGAAAACAAAAAGGAAAAGGGAAGAGTGAAGGACACCTCTCAAACAGCTTGACTTGATTCTTCTTCTGTTTTTCCTTCTATTTTTCTTCCTGATGAGCACCATTTGAAATCAGCTTTCAGTGCACACGTGCATGGATGGGACTGTGGAAGAGCCCAAACACCGCTGGCCATGTAAAGCCAGCTTGGCTGATGCCACAGCCATGAAAAAGCAGGACTGACTTTGATTCCAAAGCATTGTTTGGTCTGTTATCCCCAGAGCCCCTGCCAGGGTGACACACTCAGCTCCATCTCAGCGAGGAGAAAGCAAACACCACCACTTTCTCCCTCAGGGGGTGGTGCTGGCATCTATTTCCAGCAGCACTTCAGAAAAGCTGGCACCAATCTGGGTTCTCAAGTGGGAGCTCACACAGAGACCAGGAATTCACAGCACAGAGCTGGCACACAGAGAAATGCTGCAGAAAAGGGGAAGGTATTTTGAATAAATGCCTTCATTAAAAAAAAAAAAAAAACTAGGCTTTTTATCAATTTAAGCATTTCTAAATCTGTCAAAAATTCAGTTTGTGATAGTCACAGGCTCAGAAAAAATATCAAATTGGGGGTTTAATCCAGATTGAGGCCATTTTTGTGGTTTTGGCTATGGAGAGAGGATTTTACTTAAATGTTTATATCTCAGTGATGAGTTTCATCCAACATGAAATAGAAACCCCATCTACTCATGCCCACAATAAATGAATCATGGAAGGGTTGGAAGGGGCTTTAAAGTTTTTTTTTTAAATGCCACCACTTTTTCATTAGAGCAGGAGAAGTTTGAAAATGGGTACAAGGATCCTCCCCCACCTTGTCCCACCATCCCAAAAGAGAAAAAAATATTCCTAAATAAGAGACAACCTCACACTTATTTCATCCCCAAAGGGAAAGAAAACATTGCTAAATAGGAGACAACCTCACACATCCTTCATCCCAAGAGGGAAAATAACATTTCTAAATAAGAGACAACCTCACACATATTTCATGGCTCTTTTTTGTGGCATTATTCTCAAAAATCAGATTATTTCACCTAAACATCAAGGGAAGTGCTGGAATAGTGTCCAATTTTTAGCTCCTACTAAGCACAGGTTTGGGCACTAATTTTTGGATAAATCCTTGGAAGATTTGGGTTTCAGTGTCCAAAATCTGGCAGCATTTCATCCCTGTTTAGCTGGAGTGTGGAATGGCTGGATCCATGTGCTGAGATGTTGATTTTATGCTTATTTTCTAGATAATAATAGGTGAGAAGGAATTGCATGAGGGGGAAAAATACTGGAATATTGAATGTGTGGTGGGAAAACAGGAAAAAGTGGGCTAGGAAGGGAAGATATGGGAAGAGGCAAGAACAAGAAGCAGATGGATCCTTCTGGGGTGGGAATGATGTGTCCAGATAGTGCTGGCACAGAGGAGTGTGACTGAAGGGATGATCCTGCAATTGTGACAGCAGGGAAAGGGTCAGGGACACAGAGTCCCACCAAACAGGGGTGAAATCTCTGTGAGAGGCACTGGGAGGCTGTGCCCTCAGATTTATGGGATGGTGGGAACGCTTGGATGCTGGATTCTGAAGTTGCTCTCTCTTTATTTGGCAGAAAAATGGGATCAGCACAGCCTGGGACAGCCATTGCCAGTTTTTGACATTAAAAATGGGATCAGCACAGCCTGGGACAGCCATTCCCAGTTTTTGGGAGAAAAATGGGATGCCTGGGAGAGCCATTGCCAGTTTTTGGTGCCTCTGGAGCAGGCTGGGAGCAGCTGGCCCATGGAGAGGGGTGCTCTGTGTGCCTTTCCCCCAGGAATTCCACATGGGAATGTTCCCTCAGGCAGCAGCACTGATGCCTTGTGCAGGCTGCCCTAGAGCAGAGCTCCAGAATCAAGCAGGGATTTATTCCAAGGATCTCCTCCATGGACCCACCTTGGGCAGCACCAGAGCCCAGCCAGGGCTGCACCCAAGATGAACCAAAATGGCCCCAAAATGCACGGCCGGGCACGGGCTCTGTCCCTGGGATCAGTTCTGCTCCATTTGCACCTTGCAGTTCATTGTCCCATCCCAGCTTTAGCCCAGGCAGTCCCACCCTGCTTGTTTTTCTCTCTCCAGCCCACGGGGTTTGTGCTCCTGGGCTGAGATTTGGGTCATTTGTCCTTGGTGCCCAGCTGGAGCAGGAATTGTTTTGTCTCCCTGCTCTGTGCACAGAGCTCAGCATCCCTGAATGTGAACCCAGCCCCACACACTAAAGCAGCACAGAGTGTGAAAATAGAAAAGCCAAACCCGAGGCATCACCAGCAGCCTCAGCCAGGGGCTCCTGCAGGAGTTTGGAGAGGCCAAGGCACTGCTGGGGCTGCAGGAATAGGAATGAGCAGGGCAGGGATCAGCTCTCCCACACTTGGCAAGGAGCTCCCCAAAAGGCAGAATTCCCAGGGAATCAGAAAGGAATCCCACACCCACAGTGGTTCACACCACACCAGGCAAGAGCAGAACATTCAAACCCACAACTCCCTCCAGCCTCCACTCACACCCCAGGCCCTGCACATTTAAAATGCCATTTTTGGACTTACATCTCTAAACTCTCCCTTATTGATCAGGTATTTGTGGCAAAACGCCTCCCTTGAAGGCTGCCAAACACAAATCCTGAATAATCTGATTTGATTATTCAGTGCAGACAGGTTTTCCCTTCAGAAAGGTCACATTTATTTAATTAATTTATTTAATTCCAACCTGGAGCTGGCTGCAGGATATCTGAGCACCCCTGAATCATCCAAGTTCAACATCAGCTCTCTCCCTCCACATCACCACTGCTATTTCTTTGTACATGGATTAATAAGAGATAAAATTGACTATTGATTAATAACACTAATTTCAAAAGGTTTCATTTTGGGGCAGGAGTTTTGAGGTTTAAATGGGACCAAACCCTGCTGCCAAACTCAGTCTCCAAATAAAAATACAGCCCTAAGGAATGACCTATTACTGCCATTTAAAAGTTAGCTACTATTCATTTAATTAGATTACTAAAAGTGCTACAGGAAATCAGGTGTTGGCTGACCCTCAAAATGAGTTTACCTCATTACCTGCCCATTACAGAGCAGAAAATGTAATTATTGCAGGAACTTGGAGCACCTCACACAAAACTGAAGAGTCGTGGGCAATAAAAGCACTTCAGTGTCAGGCAGGTGGCAGAAAATTGGTTTTGCCCTTTGATTTACTTAAAAATCTGCAAAGAATCCAAAAGTTTGGGTTCTATTTGGAAATGATCCCCCCCAACTGACTTTATTTCTGTTTAAATTCTTCCCATCACTAAAGGAAAAGGGAGCAGTGCTGTCATTCACAGTGACTTCCATCACTTGTCAGAAGCATCACTGCCTCAACATGAAGATGAGACTAAAATTAATTGGGCAATTTTTCACACCAAACCAAAGGCCACACTTTAAAAATACCTCACAGCCCACGAAGCCTGAGCAACCATCTCAAACCACCACACAGTAAAACAAACACATTTCTTTTCAAACATCAGTAGCAGTGATGAAAGGTTTGTATTTCATAACACTTGTTCTGACATTAAAAACCTTCCAAATATGGCAAATCAACCCCTGTGAAAGAGCAGAGAAACAGAAATACCTGTGATCATCCTCAGGTGTCCAAAGGGAGGTGAACAATCCCAATCCTAATCGAGGAAATTGGCTGCATCCTAATTAACTTTGCACATTCCTCACCTCTGAGACTCCCAGATAAAGGCTGGGCACTTGGAAATTGTGTCTAAGGACTGGCTGGCTCTTAAGAGATCCATGAAAACTGATTTATTTTCTGCTGTAGGTTTTAATTAAGCAGCAAAATATTTGTTAGGAATGCAATCTTTAAAGGAATGAGAAGGAAACACAGGATACTCTGGACTGGCTAAGTGATATTAGTTTGTATAATATGATTTCCAAGATAAAATGTATTTCTGTATGCAGGAGAAATATTCTGCATTTCTTAATCTGGTAAAATTGAACAGAGTTTTCTTATGGGAAATGGTTTTATCATCCTGGAGCTGTTTAAGACATCATTTATGTGGTGATAAAAACATGCCACACTGTGACACTCAGCTGTGTCCTAGGAACAAGGACAAGCTGTAAATCCTCTCCCTGTGTTTGAGGCAGGGATTTGTGGATCCAACAGCCCGTTCCTGTGAGGCACAGCCAGGAAAGCCACCCCCTGAGCCAAGGACAGTGACTCCCCTCACATGGCAGGGGTCACCAGCCCAGCTGGGTCAGGCCTGCATCCCCCTGATCCCAAATTCCCATCAGCTTCCCCAGGGACAGCTTGATCAGCAGCCAGAGAGTGACAACTATTGCAGCTTTGTCTCTGGGTGGTGGGAAAGGTTTTTTCCCCTTTAAAGATGGAGAACTGGGAACAAAGGCTCCTGTTATACTGGGAAATAGCAGAGCAGCAAAATCCCAACTCCAGATTAAACAGTCCCCACAGAGGGTAAGCAAAACATACAAATGTCACCCTCAATCCTCTTATTCCAAGTGCTGCTTTCAAAGGCACTTTAAACACCCTTCAACTTGTCCCCAAATGCCCAAAAACCCAAAACCACCCAGGCAGCATCTGCCATTTATTGCCATGGACCAAGAAAGGGAAAGCAGCACAGTCAGGGCCTTGGGAAATGAAGCTCCAAGCAGTGATAAATCAAAATTCAAAGGTATTGGTAACCTGAAATGCCCCCCGGACCTACCAGAGACACCAACATTGCTGTTTGTACCTCAGAGTTATTCTCCTTTTCTGGGTTTCAAGTAATGTAAAACTCCAGCCTGAATACAATTTCTGCTTTGGTTTTTCCAACTCCACAACAGTGAGAAATTCATTTTCTCAGCATTCCCCAAGAAAATGCACGAGTGAAAATATGTGACAATGTAACACAGGCAGTTTCCACCAGGGAATTTCCACCAGTTTGGCAAAGAGCTAAAAAATATTAGGGGTTCAGACCCCAACACCTGGGCTGAGCTGAAATTCCTCTTATAATCATTTCACAGAACTCTTCCCTGAATGCAAAACTGCAGCAGGAGGGGTAATTATCATGTATAATGTGTATTTATTATTAACATTATGTGCATTTATTATTAATATTATGTGCCATTTTGCACAGTTATGTTCACTACATCTAAAGTACTGTATTAAAGAAAGCCATGGGTTGAGTCTCACTTGGAAAACAATCTTCCACCTGTTCCCCAGGAATTTCCTGAGGGAAAAGAGGGGTGTTTTTATAATTTTATAATCCCTGTTCTGTCCCCAGCAGAGGTGGGCAGAAGGAACTCCAGGTGTGGAATCTCCTGCACAGGCAGACCAGGGGTGGGAGAGGAAGCAGGGACCAACCAGTCCATTAGAAAGATAAATATCCTGAATATTTGTTACAATCTAGAACTATTCTATAAAAAAATAATAATTCCATTAAAAAATAAATATGGTCATGGGGAATAAACATCTGTAACCCATTTTTAATATAACAGCTGAACCAAACCTCAAAATAAAGGGCAAAAGCAAAGCAATAAAACAAGATAAATACAGAACAGGCCTTTTGAGAAAATGTCTCCAGCTGATCTTTAACATTTGATCCCAATTCAGCAGCCAATGCTTCCTCACCCATTTTATCAGATTTTCCCTGGGAAGCCCTGCAGTAGGAACTGGGCCTGTGTTTGCAGGGGCCACCTAAACAAATCAATGGCTCATTAGTACCTGGGGAGCAACCAGCTTAATGAGAGTCTGTCCATCCTTTACCAGAGCCCAAACAATCCCTGCAGAGCAAACAGACAGGATCTGAAAAGTCCTGCTGTGCTAAGAATTGAGATCAGGGTTACAAAACTCATCTTAGAGCTTTCCACCATTTGCAGTTTGTCACCACAATTTGAAATGTGACTGTTTGGTATCACCCTGGTGTAACAAGTTCACACTCGTTTTGTGGAATTAAAGGCTGTTCAATGGTTTTAGGAAGTTACCCAAGGTCCTAACAACTGCTCAGAGAGGTTACCAGCTTCTGAGAGGATTGAAGAACCCACAAAACCAGTGCCAGACTGGGACCAGCACCCCCTGTGCTGGGTTTTAACCCATCCCAGAGGATGTGACAGGGAATAAGTGAAGAAAAACAGCTGAACAGGGGTGGGATAGGAAATCAAAGCTACCCCACACAAACACCCCCAAATCCAGCAGCAGGTTAAAAAGGGGAGCTCAGCAAGCCTGGAGCTGCAGTGACCCTGCCAAAGGTGAGCAGCATTCCCAGGCACTCCCTGTGCACAGATGTGACCCACACTCACCTCCTCCAGAGCCCCACACTCAGGGCACTGCTGTGAAAATGAATCTCCAGCCCTTCCAAACAGACCCCACAAACTCCTCCTCACTGTGGGCGATTCAGTAACTCCATTTTCCCAAGCTCTGGGGAGATCAGAATTCCCCACTTTAATATTTTCATCACTTTAATACCAGGAGTAGTGACCTGGAAGAGAAGAAGAGCTCTGATGCCCCCTGCATCCCTGCCCTGCTGGCAGAGAATGGATTTTATCCAGACTCCCTGGAAGAAAGGGAAAAGCTCAAGCACTACCTTACATCCCATCTTTTTTATGGAGTGCTTCAAAAACCTCCCAAATTCACCACAAACCCAAGAAATGAACTGTCATCCTTTACCTTTCCAACACATTCTACATGAATTCCACTCCCATGGCTCCTGGAATTGCCCATTCCACACCAGGAAAGCAGCACTGGACATGTTTTACCTGCCCCCTCACACCTGCCTGTTGTCACCTCTTGAAATTACAGACAGACAAATCTTTAAGCATCAGATATGTTTATTAGACAATTCCAAAAGTCAGTTTTAGTAGGCAACTTGGAAAGAAAAGTAGAAGATATTTGAATGTCCATGTTTTAATACTTGCAGATGTCAGGGATATGGCATTCATAAAAAACTGTTTACAAAAGGTACAAAAGCTGCACTCCCAATGGCAGGAACAGGATGAGCTGGCAAGGAAGCTTTGGGAAATGCTGATCATGGAACACTGATCTTGCCATGGAGGTGCAGCCACAAAAATCAGCCTTGTGTGGAAATTAAGGCACTTTGGATACACAGTATTCACTTCCACACAGGGAAACCATTCCAGAGAAAGCACAATAAACTCCCACTGCAGGGATGGGACACAATTCCCAGTACAGACCATCAGAGCTCAGCGGGAGTGAAGCTCTGGAGAAAAAACCCCACTGAAATATTATTTTTTACCATATTTGATAACAAAGTAAATTTACTTTAGAGATTCCATGATTCCAACACAATTTTAAACATGTAATGTAAAGTCCACGTGAAAACTGCATGAAATTCACATTAGGGATTAGTGCACGTAGCTACTTCCAAATAATACTACAAATAATAAAAACAATAATAAAAAAAGTATTGACCTTCTCTACTCACCACCCATGAGGTCCCCACCAACCACAGCCCAAAGGGGATACAGTACAATGGAAAAATTTGGCAAAAAGCAATTTAAACCAGCATTTTCTGGTCCTCCTGGTCCCTTTAGATTGTCCTTGTTCACTGCTCCTGTCACACACTACAGAATGATTTCTTTTCAGGAAAAATTCCATCTCAGCTGCTTTTCCTCCCCAAAACTCCACCTGTAATTGAGTAGTTTTGTAGATTTCTATCTCAGCCTTTGGTACATAAATGGAGTAAAAGCTTTCCAGAACCCAGCCCCAATCCAAGAGGAGCTAAATGGAATTGTTAGCAATGGCATTAGGAATTTACCATCAGGCACTGACTGGGTTTTATTTCACTGTTTTACTCCATTATTGAGTGAAAAGTGCCACTGTGTAGGGGAAAAAGGCATCTTCTTTAGAATCACAGCAGGATTTAAACATGGAAATGATGTTTCATATGAAATATTTGGTTTATCACTAACCAAGTCATTTTCCCAGTTCCAACAGCTTTCATCAAAAGCAGGAAGAAGACACTCAGATAATTTGTTCTTCCCAGGATTTTTGTAAGTTTATCCTGCTATGCCTTGGATGGAGCATTAACACCCAGAAATAAACTGTCCTTTAATGTTAATTCCTCTTTTAGCAGTAATTAATTACTGACCATTCCCTCTGTTCTTACACAACTAAAGTAATAAAATTAGATTTTCTTAAGTGTGATTATGTGAATGGTTACGAGGATAATGCTATTAAAAATATAGTGTTTTAATGCAATAACAACCTTCTTCCAGACAAAAAACAGGAGCTGAAGAAGGGTGTGTTAAAAGCAAGGAAGAAATAAGAAATCCTACCCAGCAGAACACTCCTTTCCTAGCAATTCACACCCATAAAAATAACAGAGTTGAACATTAAAATGTGATTTAAGTGTCCTGAGGGTAGTTTCTCCTTTTGTGAACCTTCATAGAAGTCATGTCAGCTTTAAGATGCATTAAAATATGTTATTAGCCACAATTTTTAAACTGAACAGAGACAGAAAATTTCTTTGTCTGGAGAAAATGATCTTTAAACAAACATAAGTGGAAGGGTTTTTAACCAGGGTTATTTTCTTTTGCTTTCCTCAGGCAGTAAGAGTTGGCATCACTTATGTTTGGCTTTATTATCATTAAGAAAAATCAATTTTTCTGAAATTAATGAGATGTAAATGAAATAATAACTGATCCTAATTGAAGCAGAAAATTTGATCAAGTTGAACAATCCCAATTAGGATAATCTTCAAATTAATCTCTGATTATGTGGTTAAAAACCCAACAGGAGTAGTGACCAATGGCTCAATGACATTTCAATAAAAAATCAATGCAAATACAGTGAGAAATGTGTAAAACTGCTTATTTTTTGTAAACTTCTTCAAGGATAAATTCATAATTCCCCATTTTAGTGACTACTTCAAGCCAAGTGTCAGCACTGTCCCTTTGGCTGAAGTGCATTTAAGAAAGCAAATTATTCCATGATAATGTAAAGCCAGGTGAATGTTATAACACACCACACACATCAGAATATCTATACATACACACAGAACTGGGGAAAAGCTGTGAAATATTGAAAATCACCAGCACCACAGAGAGCTCCTACCACTGCTCCCAGCTGAAGTCATCTCCTCTGCCAAAGACAAGGAAAAAGCCCAGAATGGTCAGGAAAATGACTGCATTGCCAGCCAGCACCAGGCCACAGGCTCCCCACTTGATCTGGAATGCAAGAAATGGAACAATCAAAGCAGTTCTTGGAAAAGATGCTCAGGACAGTTATTTACAGCCATTAGATCAGCTAAAACACTAAAAAAATCACAATACTACAGAAAGGTGCTAAAAGCAGAACAGGCAAACAATAAAAAACTCAATTTGTGTGACTAATTATTCAATTAGCAGCCACTTGTATCACTAATAAACACTTCAGCCAAGCTACTGCTAGGATTGAGAAGAAAACGATGACTTGCCTTCCAAATCATTGAAACACACCTAAATCAGAGAGAAAGCTGCTGAAATTAGTGCTCTCCTTGCATTGCCAAGCAACAAAATCAAAATATCTCCTTTTAAACAAGTCACAGGCAGGGAAAACGTGGATTTAAAAGTAAACAGCTTTTTTCTTTATTCATGAGCTGCAGAAGTAATTTACTTAACTAAGGAACATTGACTCTAAAAATGCACAACTGAGAGTTCCCTCTCGTGGTTGCTCTGCTGCTGCCAGGCCCCACCTCCAAAATAAAAATATCAGGGGGATTGGGCATTGTCAATAAATTCAGAGCAAGTACACAACATTTATAAAGGTATTTACAAATGTATTTATTGTGTAAATTAATAAATTCAGAGCAAGTACTCAGCATTTATGAATGTATTTCTAAATGTGTTTATAAATGTATTTATAAATGTATTTATAAATAGTATGTATCATATATAATATATATTATAATAATATATAAATATAAAATAATATATATAAATGTATGTATATATATATTTATAAATGTATTTATTGTGTAAACAAATAAATTCAGAGCAAGTACACAACATTTATGAACAGTATGTATAATATAGAATATATATAATAGTAATATATAAATATATAATAATATATATAAATTTATGTGTATAGATATATAAATGTATATATACATTTATAAATATATTTATTGTGTAAACAAATAAATTCAGAGCAAGTACACAACATTTATAAATGTATTTACAAATGTATTTATTGTGTAAATTAATAAATTCAGAGCAAGTACTAAGCATTTATAAATGTATTTCTAAATGTGTTTATAAATGTATTTATAAATGTATTTATAAATAGTATGTATAATATATATATTATAATAATATATAAATATAAAATAATATATATCAATGTATGTATATATATAAAAATGTATATATACATTTATAAATGTATTTGTTGTGTACACAAATAAATTCAGAGCAAGTATACAACATTTATAAACAGTATGTATAAGATATAATATATATAATAGTAACATACAAATATATAATAATATATATAAATTTATGTGTATAGATATATAAATGTATATATACATTTATAAATGTATTTATTGTGTGAACAAATAAATTCAGAGTAAGTACACAACATTTATAAATGTATTTATAAATGTATATGTATATATTGTATGTATAATATATATAATATATAATATATATTATAATAATATATATAAATATATAACATATAAAAATGTATGTATATAAACGTATATATACATTTATAAATGTATTTATAATTGTATTTATTGTGTAAATTAATAAATTCAGAGCAAGTACACAAAGTTTAAAGGAGTGAAAGGGAAAAGCAAGAGGACTGAGAAAATCACTGGGCCTGGGGGAATTCTTTGCCTTTCAGACAAATGTGACCAAAATGTCACCACTGGGGAGAAGCTCAGAAAGCAAAGAGGAAAGATCTTAGGCACAGGTCCCTCAGGTTTTGAGAGGCCAAACCTGGAAATGCCCTGAGAGCCACAAGAGCAGCTCTGGAAGTTTGGCCTTTTATCTTTTAACTCCTAATACTCCCAGCCCCCAGGTTTGCAGCATCCTGAATGGAGAAAGCAGGAATTCCAAGAGAAAAATAAGGAAGCTGGAGCTAGAAGCGATGCAGAGGGTCATGAGACAGAGGCATGAGGTGCAGGAGGAGATGTTATCTTGTGTTGGGCCTAAACAAGGCTGGAGGGGAAAAACACCAGCTAAAAACTTCTCAGTCATGTGAGCTCTTTTTTTTTTTATCACATCAAAAAAGCAAATTTCAGTGGATTATTTCCACCTGGAGACAGCAGAGTAATGAACAAAAGCAGGATTGAAGATGATGCACAACAAGTGGGGCCTGAAAAGAAAAATTAGCAAGGACTTACTGCTTCCACCCGTGCCAGGATGATGGGGAATCCAAAGGCAGAGACAACAATTCCCGTGGTGAAGAAATAGGCCAGCTCCCTGCAGGCACTGCTGGCTGCATCGCTGTCATCTCCCACCCTCTTGGCAATGAAGTGGGGAATGGGGCAGATGAAGTAAAAGATCAGCACAAACAGGGGCCAGTACACGCTGGGGAGGGGCAGAGAACAATGTTAAAAGAGATACCTCAGTCACAAAGCTGGTGCAAAACTCCTAATGCTGCTTTTTGGCTTGAAGAGTGATGGGAGTGATCAGAAGATTGCACCCAAAATGGGGCAATTCCACCTGGATTTCCCTGCACTGATAGAGCAGCATGCAGCAAGGGTTCATTTATTTTACTTTTGCATTCAGTTTTGGATCAGTTCGGTGATTCAGCTCTGAGCACGGAGCGAGCAGGAAATGCACTGGGGCAGGAACAGGAGCAGCATTCCCAAATTACAGGGATGAAGCAGGCACACCCTCACATATCTCTGTATCACAGATCTCAGGAGCCTCCTGCGAGCTTTTAAAGTGTTTTACAGACACAGAATTACAAACTACAGGGATGAAGCAGGCACACCCTCCCATCTCTCTGTATCACAGATCTCAGGAGCCTCCTGCAAGTTTTTCAAGTGTTTTACAGACACAGAATTACAAACTACAGGGATGAAGCAGGCACACCCTCACATCTCCTCTCTGTATCACAGCTCTCAGGAGCCTCCTGCGAGTTTTTAAAGTGTTTTACAGACACAGAACGACGGAATTACAGAACAAAGCTCGCCCAGCTCCAGCCCCTGCCATGGGTGGGGACATCCCAAAAGGAAACTTGTGGGAGGATTGTTCAAAGGAACAGGAAATTAAGGAAATGTTGGTGTGAGATTACAAAGCAAGGTGGCACCGCTTTCCCTGAGGCAGCACAGGGCTGTCTGTAGTGCTTTTATTTTAACGCAAATACCGCCTTAGGAAGTGATGTGTGATCACAACAAAGCGCCACGTGCCAAGAGCCTGGGAGCTGGGGGCTGCGGGAGGAGCCAAAGAGCCCCATTAAATAATTAAAATAAACGCTGTAATTAATGGATTTTAACCAGAAACTGTGCGAAGGGCGCCGGCTCGCTCACCCGTAGTACTCCAGGGCGCAGCCCAGCATGAGGAACGTCAGCCCGATGGCTCCGCTGAACGACAAGGCCACGAGAGCTGCAACGGCACAGGGCGGGCGGTGAGGGACCGGCCCGCGGGCACCGGGCATCCCTCCCGGGGCACCCGCAACCGCCTCACCGCGGGCCGGACATCCCTCGGCGGGGGCCGGGTCCCACCTCCCCCGGTGCCGGGCACCCCTCCCCGCCTCTCCCGGCCGCCCGCCCCCGCGTGAGGCGCTGTCCGGGCCGCGCTCCCTCCTGAAGGAGCCCCCGGTACCTTTCACGCCCGCCATGTCCGGGCTCCGTTGGCACCGCGCGACTTCCGCCTTCTGGCCACGCCCCTTCACCGCGCGTCACGTGACCGAGCATTTAAAAGGGCGGGCGGTGGGCGGGAGAGCCTTTTCCCGCCACGCCTGCGCTCGCGACAGGGGGCGGGGTGTCCTGAGGGGACGGCCCCGAGTGGGGTTTAATGCACGTAAAAAACCGCAAAAAACCGCGTGTTCTCATATATAACCCCTGTATGAGGGTAAAAAACGTGTACGTGCGTGCGTTAAATTCGTATCTGTCCGTAAGGAGAGTATATTTGTGCACAAATGTATATTTGTGTGGATTTGAATCCGTAAACACCGCTTTAAAGAGCCCCCGCCCCTCAGGCGCTGCCGTTTTGAAAACCTCTGTTTTCACCCCAAAAAATGGAGCCGGCTCATTTGCCTCAAGCAGGGCCACCTCAGGACCTGCATCGTCCACCCTTGTGCTAATCCACATGTAAAAAGGGACAGCTTTTTTTAAAGCCGTGTTTTTCAAGCCTTGGATTTTTTGAGATGACACATCCGAACTCCCATTTTTGACCCAAGAGAAGCCTTTTTACCCCAAAACAGGCTTATTAATTCAGCAATGGCCTTTTTGCCCCAAGAATGGTCTTTTTGTCCCAAGAAGAACATTTTTGCCCCAAAACCAATCTTTTTTACCCACTAACAGCATTTTTGTCCCAAGAAAAGCCTTTTAGAGGGAGATTTTACACAACATTTTCAATAACCCTCCCCAGGGAGCTTTTCTTCAGATACCTCCCTCCTCAGCTCTTCTGTGTTCCCTGCTCCATGTTTTTCCCCATTTTTCATTATTTTACATTATTTTAAGCCATAAGGCTTATTAAAACAGGCTTAATCCACTATATGCTTCCAAAAAATTTGAAAAATTTAGGTTTGCTGGCTTGTTTGGCTGTGGGTCTCTGAAGGTAGGAGCCTGAGAACAGCAATGCAAAGTTGTTCCCAAATAATTTGGGAAAAGCACCTGGAATGCCAGCCTGTGGATAATGAGTGACAAAACTGACCCAGCCAGGGCTCACCACCCCTCACACAGGAGATGCAGGACTGCAACCTCGTGGTCACAAGCACAAAAGATAGCTGAATTTGTTAATTTGAGCTTTTTAATGTATATACAAATGTTATAGACCAGTCACAATTTCATCGCGTATATACCGTATTTACAAAAATTACAATAATTTAGTCAAACAGTAAACCTGAACATTGATAACCTCTGTCACTACCAGATATGACAAGAATGGATTTTTTTCAGTTAACTATTTGGATATACATACATCCTAATACTTTCATGCATCCATAAAAACATTAGGGATGGAAGTAATCAAAACTTAAGTGGGGTAGAGGGTTGGATATTTTTTTTTTTTGGTAAAGTTTAATGGTGGATTTGTATTTTTGTGAATGAATGAGTATCCAGAGTTATGTGCCGTGACAAACTCGATACAAAGCTAATGAGGTTTTCATCATTAAAAAAAGTACGTTATAGTAATGAGATCCTTTTTATTATATAGGCATAGGTCACAATATCTACAAATGTGAATGAGAAACAATAAACCAACAAATCACAGGAACATGATTCACATTCCAGTTATCTCTTTAAATAAGACAAGCACATACTGGATCAAAACATTAATAAATAACATCCAGTTTGTTACTATTATCTTAAGGTCTTTTATATAAAAGGAGACCTATGTGTTGGTTTCACATTTTCAGTTAATGGCAGTAAATAATGGACCAGTACAACAAAAGGATGAGTTTTATACAGAAAGCCATGTACTTTGACACACTGTCTTTGCAGTAATAGCTTTGCCACTTGAAAATGTAAGTGCAACAAGTAGTGGATTGTCTTGAAAAACCACCAGCCTTAAAGACTCACACCCGATGGCAACCTGCTCCTGAGGCAGTAAATACAGATTATTTCCTGCCCATCTACTGAGTATCCCTCAATCACGGGTAGGTGTTGGTAAATAAACTGCTAACTTTAGTTACTCTACAAAAGAACGCCAGAATTTGGGGTGAAGTTTGAATTTCAACTCGCTTTGGAGCTAGGAAAGTTGCTTCAGCTTCAGCAACAGAGAGATTCCCTTGTGATGCCACTGCTTTGGTCCAATAGAAACTTTGGAGCGAATCAATTTGCACTGGAGTGACCCCAGAGATCAGACCTGGTCTGTGGATGTCTGTGCGACAGCTCGTACACCATGATCTGAGAAATGAACTTGCAACAGGTTTCAGCCTGCCAAGAGCCTTGGCCAAGTGCTCCGGAGCTGATAAAGGCATAAAGGTGATACAAGTGGGCTGGGAGAAGTTCTGAATCCGCAGGAGGGGGAGTGCTACCTAGAAACTGGGAAGTTTCTAAACCTTTCTGTCAGAATTTTGAGTTGTTGGCATTTCTGTGATGGTTTCGAGCTGCTGATGAGAACCATGGGAAATGCAGCACGTGCTCATTCCTCACTTGGACCAGGATTCAAGGTGGATTCACCCTCCCTTCCCCCCAAAACTGCTGCTTACCAAACCAGCAAGGGGCTGCTGACCCAAGGACTCGCTGCTCGCTTTCCAAAGCATCTGGAGGAATTGTGCCTGCACATTTCTGCGGGGCTGGGAGGTGAAGCACAGCATTAATTAATGCAAAAGCAGCTGCCACACTGACCCAGCCCAGGATTCAGCTTGGGCTCTCTTCAGCCAGACTACACTAGATGAGCAATTAAGCAGCAAATGGTGACTGTTAGGAGCGTGCCTAAACCACAGCTGAGCATTTCAAGTGGATAATTCCATCCAAACTCAGGAAAAAAATAACATACATCCAAGTTTGGGCCTCACCAGCAGTTGTTGAACTCAACTGAAGCGTTGCCATATCACACCTCACAAAAACAAGGTAGGAAATTCACCAGCTACACTTTGTTGGAGACAGACCAGTTCCACCTTCTCCCAGTATGTGTTCTTTCTTGTCCCACTGGAACCCAAGATAAAATAGAAAAGTTACCAGAAACTGTAACCCTGTGGCTCTGGTGGGCTGAGCCAGGTGGCCAGAGTTCCTCTGAGCTCGGGATTCTGGAGACAAGTGTTAGGAAACCTTTCTCATGTTCTTCATGATAAGTATTAGGCTCTTAGTTTTCTGCAACTTGTGAATTTCCAGCCAGAGTTTGGTTGATCTGTGACATTTGTGACAAGAGACTAAATAAGCACTAGCACAGGTCTGGAGTGGAGGCTGACAAAGTACCTAATACAAGGGTTTTTGTCCTTGGTTTTCAAATTCTGACCAGGCATCATTCAGCTCCATAAATATCATCTTTGCATATTGTTCATATGGCTGCCCAGTAGCCTGGAATAAAAACAGAGACAAGAGAGGGATATCAGAGCTCCCACACAAGCTGGCACGTGAGCAGATTCCCAAGCAGCTCCAGGAAATTTCACTTTTTCCTTGACAAAAATCAGCTGCTCTGGAGGGCTGCTTTCCTTAAGAACTTCTTGGCTTTGCTGCTCCTCAGAGCTGAGAACCCCCAGAGCGGGATAAACCACCATAATAAATGTCACCTTTTAAATAATAAATATAGCATTGGCGTTGGGAGAGGATTTTACCTGCATGGAGGGGGAAGAGCTGCCACCTGACACGGTTCCTGGATGAAATCAGAATTCCTGCAAACCTCAGGCAGCCCACATCCTCCCAAGCCTTGGGACCCCCATTCCCTGCCAAGGGGAAGTTTCCTCCTCCCCACGGGGTGTCCCAGATGGAGTTGTTGCTCCCTGGTCAGCAAATGGCAGCAGCCAGGGCACAAGCCATGAGTTGAGAGTTCTCAACTTCCAGAAACTCGCAGAAATCTTGAGCTCCCACTTTCCACAGAGCTGTTTGCAGCAATAAATCAGCAATCCCATGCAACCCTTTATACTCAATTCTGGTTTCCCCCCGAGGTGGAGGCAGCCCAGCCTTACCTTGTCGGGGTGAACAACGAGCACAGCCCGCCTGTACACCTTCTTCACCTGCTCTGGGGTCACCAGGTCTGCCATACTCACAGGCTTCCACTTGGTCTCCCCTGCCCACAGCACCGTGTGCATGGTGGACAGCAGAGCCCTGATGTTCCTCTCCTTGCCCTCGATCCACTCCAGGACCTGCAGAAAAGAGTGTAAGTCCCTATTTATGCCTCACTTTAGAAATTCCACCAGGACTAAGTTTCTTCATTTGAATAGCTGTGGCCCCGAGGAGCATCTTAAATTTCTTTCCATGCTTTAGAGACCTTCAGAAAACCTTTAGCTAATTGTCATTAACTTTTATATCACTGTTTTTAAATTATCATTAATTTTATATCACTTGAAAGTTAAGACAGACTTTGAGCAACATCCCTGCTAAAAACACTGACTGAGTAATGCTTGATGGAATAGCCAAAATTAAGTGTTTAATTGTTTGGTTCTTTAGCAAGGTTAATTGCACACCTCAACTAAGCTCAGCTAAGCTAAAATGTAAATGTGAAAACAAAAGCATAAATAGATTTTACAGTTCCAGGCTGAGCTGCCCCAATGAAATAAAAACACATCAGAGCAAAGAGAATTATATTGGGAAGGCCAAATCAGCTGGGAGCATCAGTGACTCAACAGCTTTTGTGGGGATGCAAATGGGAGCTGGGAAAACTCCTGCCCACTCCAAGGCCTGACCTCTGGCCAGCTGTTGTGGCTGATGGTGGTGTTCAGTGTGGCTACTGTCACTTCCCAAAGGTTAAAACCTTTCCACAAGGCTAAAACCAGGACATTTTGAGAGGATCATTCTGTTTTCTAGAACTTTGCTTGGCTTTTGCTGCAGCTTTTCCTCTCCTTCTGTAATTCCAATTTGTGGTCTCATATTTCATATAGAGAGCAGGACAGACTGAATTCCCTTCCCTTCCATAAGAGATCTGCAGTTTGGCAATTTATTGAGGAGAGATGAGAGAATTCCGAAGCAGGCAGGATTAATGAGGCAGAGGATTAGTTCAATTAGCTGCGCCTGCTAATCAGGGCCGGAGTGCTGTGGAAGGGCAGCAGCCCAGACAGTGACACTGAGCAAGCCATTGGTGGTGTGGTCTGGCTGAGGACAGAAATGTAACCTTGCAGTTTTCAATCTGTTGAGGACATTGAATGACTGGGAGGACATCACCAAGAATTTTGCTTACTTTGAGTTTTTCAGGGTCCATCTCCTTTGCCATTTCTTCTTTTCTCATCTCAGCTATTGTTTTGGGACCCTTCTTGTCCTTGTGAGCATTAAAGCCTTGACCAGATAATAAATCTTCAAAATCTGCAGACACCTTTGGCTTGGAATCTTGAAAATGGAGAAGATATGGAGTTATTATCATAGCATGGGTGCATTTAACCCTGGCTTTCTACATAAGATAATCCTTTGGTTAATCACATTAATGATCTCCCAGTGCTAATGACTGTGCAGGCTCTCATGAAAGATGTTGCTTAATGTTACTTTTGAGTTGTTGCTATTATTATTATAGAATCCTAGAATGCTTTATGTTGGAAGGGACCTTGAAGTTTATCTAGTTCCAACCCCCTCCCATGGCAGGGACACCTTCCACTGTCCCAGGCAGCTCCAACCCCATCCCACCTGGCTTTGGACACTTCCAGGATTATTTTGGAAGCTCATTTGGAATACAGGACTTCCTAAATAGCACAGTTCAGTCCAGGAGAGGGTAAAGCACCAAATAATCCACGTGACAGACGTGCTTAGCCCCAACCTGCAAACCAAGGGACACCCACAGGTGCCCAAGGCTCTTACCGACATTAGCAGCTCCTTTGCCGCGCTCGCCCTGCGCCCCCGTGGCCGAGAAGCTGACGTTGTAGTTGGGTTTGTTCTGGGGGGAGGCGTGGGGCACGCTGGGCTGGCCCTTGGGCTGTGTCCCCTGCCAGCTGTAGCCCGTGCCCTGCTGCCACCCGCTGCCCCCCATGGGCTGTGGCGCTGCTTTCTGTGGGGACGGCGGGAAGGCCCCGGCCATGCCCGTCGGCGTGGTGGGCTTGCTGGCAAACGAGGGGCCACCTGTGGGCAGCAACACGGGGAGAGAGTCACAGCGGGAATGAACCACATTGGAATCAAGGGGCTGCTGCTTATGGCGTGAAAGAAGGGGGAAAGGCGTTTCTGAGCAGTCAAGTTGTGCAGCCAGGTGCAAATGCCCTGTGAAAAATGTGCATTTTATGATTGGCTTTTCGCAACTATTAAAATTAATATTGTATGTGTTGTGTTAGAAAGTAATGCTGGATTAATTCTCCTCAGTACTGTGTTAAATGTCGTTTTAGGTTATAACAAAATGTTAAAATAGAAACTGTGCTATGTAAGATACTTTTTTAAAGAAAGGACCTGTAGCAAGATAGCAGCCACAGGACAGCTGAATCTTTCAGAGAAAGAGAATTTATTGCCCCATTATCAGAAGAAATGAACTTCTTCTGCCTCGAAGGTGCTGTCAGGATTCAGAGGAAGAAGCTGACACTGCCCAGACAGAATCCTGTGTTTGAATGGAATTTATGCACCATGGATGAGGTGTATGAATATGCAACAGGTTATTGCTTTTAAGGGCTAATCCTCTGTTAATGTGGGTCTTTTTTCTGGCTTATTTTGCCCAGAAAAAGTACGTGGACATCCATAACTCTTTGTCTCTATTATCTCATATTGTCCTAATCCAAATTGTCCAAATTATTATTACTCTAATTGTATTGTTATTTTTATAACCATTTTATTACTATCAGATTTTTAAAATTTTAAAAACAAGTGACTGGCGTTTTTCACATACCCCACCTATAGACAATATTGCAAATTAGAGGCAGATCATCTCCACAGGTTTTCTCACAAAGCAGAATTGGTCCGAGCAAAGTCCCCCAGGGTTCTGCTTTCAGGTGTGCCACGAATGTTTGCAGCATGGCTTTAGCCCAGAGATTGCTCTGTGAGCTGTTTCTGGGACAGCTCCTGGCTTTGGGGCTTTGAGGAATGGGAGGTGGCTCAGGGAAGCAGGGAAAGCTGGAGGTGGCCAACAAGGAGCCACAGCTAAAGGAGCCACAGCTCCATGGGGATGGATGGTGGCAACACAGAGTGACACAATGATTAAAGCTGGGAGGGACCTTAAAGCTCATCCAGTCCCATCCCACTCTGCACTAGGCCAGGCTGCCCAGAGCCCCATCCAGCCTGGCCTTGAGCACGTGCAGGGGTGAGGGAGCTCTCTGGCAGCCTGTGCCAGTGCCAGCACCAAGCTGGGGCTGTTGGAATCGTGTCTCCTCACGCTGTGCTGATTAAAACCATCCACAGAGATGAGTCCCAGCGCCTCACTGCTTTAGGGGATGCTCCTCTGGCTCTGGTTGTGTTTGTGGGAGGAAACCAGTGTCAATGTTTTATTATTTCACACTGACATCCATACTCAGCTCCCAGCTCAGAAATGTGTCATGGAAACTGGATGAAGAGCTTTTGATTTACTCACGACCAACAAAAATGTGCTTAAACATCCTGGGGATGCCAAGGCATTTGTTTTTAAACCCCACCACTCTCCTACAGAATGTGTGCTTTAAAAGGACCTCGGTGGCTCTGACATGGGGCTTGGCACGGTTTTTATTTTGCTCCTGCAGAGCAGCCTGAAATCCAGCAGAGGGAACTGGGAAACCGAATTCCAGAGCCGTGCTGGGACTGACGCAAAGGGGAAAACAAACATCACACCGAACCACAAGGCTCCCAAAGAGCTGAGGGCAGCAACAAAGGCAAGGAAAATCTATTTACCACACTCAGACAATGCTGGGCTTTAAGGAAAGCTTCAGTAATTTCTCAGAACTGCCTTTTAAACATTGGAATTGAGGGTTTACTGATTTTCTCATTACATAAAACAAGGGGAAAAGGCTTTTCTAAGCAGTCAGGCTTTGTAGCCAGGTGAAATACCCCATCTTTAGATAATACTGCAAATTAGAGGCAGAACAATTCCACAGCTTTTCTCACAAAGCAGGAAAACAAGTCAAGTCTAGAAGGAAGCAATTCCTCAAGAACCCCAGCAGCTTTGCAGAGCCAAATTCTCCTCCCAGGCCTGTAGCAGCACTTGAGCACAGAGCATCCCCAGCCAGAGCATGTTTGGACTTATCAGAGGTTGTGCTTTGCAACCCATGCAGCCTGCTGAGCTCCCTGCACGTTGCCAGCACATTTTTTGACCAGGGATCAGGAAAAGCATGGATTTGTGAGAGTTACAGAGAGTCAGGCAGAAGGGAAAGCCTGCCAGCAGCCCTGGCATGCAGGTGGGCTGAGAGGCCCCACACATACCAGGCTGCTCAGCCTATTTCTCTAAAAGAATGCTGGTAATTTATTATTTTCCTTTTTTTAATAAGGGATGCAAACCTGCTAAACTTGCTCCAAGACTTCCCAGATCAGCAAATGGATCCAGTGTTTGGGGTTTAGCCTGATGAGTGGGAGTGCTGTGGAGGGATCCTGTAGGACTGGTGGCAGCAGACTTACTTCCCATTCCTAAACCACCTTAAAAAGAAAAGAAAAAATATATAATATATATAAGAGAAAAAAGAACATTTTTCCTTCTGTTTGACATTTTTCCTCCTGTTTGATACGAGTGCAGCTCTTCCCCAGTGCTCAGCCACATATTAGAAGACTGCTATTAAAATTGAGTGTACCATGAGTGTACCATTGTCAGTTCCTCAGCAGCCTCAGACTTGTTGCACTCCCACTCCCAATTAGGAACAGCAGCAGGAATGTTCCCAGACTGTCTGCTCTGCCAGAGGAATTGTGACATGTGCATACATTTTAACAACTAGAAGCCTTCAGGAAGCAGCTCTGGGAGGCCATGCATACTCTCCCAAGATCAGAAAGAACCAGGCAATCATTTAGTGGCATCCTGGGAATGCACAGCACTGCCCAGGCTTTTTCCATGGCTCTCGATGGGATGAAACAACCTCTGGATACCCTCACCTCACCTGTCCTGCTCTGGGCTCTTGAGGAAACCAACCCAGATTATTTTAAATCTGGAAATCTTTAGAGGGAACCTGTTCTTTGCAGTCACTGGCAGCATTTCCCCTCTGCCTCTCCCCTCTCAGAGCTCCCTAAAGGTGTTTTGTTTGCTAACCACCCTGAATTTTATGGCACATACCTGCTTTGTTGGGCCAGTCCCAACCACTGGAAACATCTGGTTGGATGGAAACTGTTGGAGTGCCTGAAGCTAAAGAGAATGACTGATATCAGTATCTGAAAGCATTGCAGCAAAACCAGCACAGCTCAGTGCCCACCAGGAGCCACTGGGACCCCACAAAGTCCCAGAACCTCATGTGGGAGGTTCCCCCCATGGCAGGGGGCTGGAACTGGATGGTCTTTAAGATCCCTTTCAGCTTTCCAGGGAGATACTCCCAAGGAGCATTTGTTAGATGATCAGGCACAAATAAATCCATGACTGAATGTGTTTCAGACAGGGTTACACCTGAAATTTTGGGGTGAGAAGGAGGAAATTAGGGAGCTTTTAAACAAATAGAAGAAAACTCCTTCTCTTCAGTCAAATTCAGCTGTGAATTTGGTTAGGGTTACTACTGGAGCTAAAGAAAGATGGTGCCTGCAACTAAAATCACCAAAGGATGTGTGTTTTCTCTAAACATGGCTGTGTTCAGTGCAATTAATGGTAGTTTGCTTCAAAGGAGACCTCCTAACCACAGGAACATGTGGGCAGACATTCCTCATGGCCTCTTTTTTATTTATATAAATAGCCTATTAATTAAGTCTAAGACCTGAGCAAAACTCAGCTCATCCTACCACACTTCAGATGCTGAATGTACTTTAAGTCCAGAGACAAAAAGCTCTTTCCTGTTTCGTGGGGTTTCTGTGGTTTAGAGTCCTTTTATGGGAATCATCACTTTGTACTTAATGGTTCCATTTCTGTTTCAAAGCAACATTTTACATTTCTTTAAACCCCCTGGAAGAGGCTCCCCTTTCTTACCCATGTGAAAGGGATCGCTGTGCACAGTTGGTGAAGGGCTTCTTGTGGCTTGGAGGAAAGGATCCCCAGGGACAGCTGATGAGCCAAGGAAGGAGCCCAGGAGGTCTGGACCAGTTTGCTTGGGGCTGCTTCCAAAAGGATCAAAGGCAGTGGCTGTGAAAACATATTTGAGGAAAGGAAATCATGAACTTGCAGCAGGAATGTGCTTCAGGGTAAGGGAATGCTGTGGGGAGAGGAAATCTGATACCTGCAGGTAACAAAGAGGGGACAGCCTGGGACTGTGGGGGAGCAACTGGAGAGCATCAATATCCCAAATTAATATCCCTAAAGAGCCCCATAGCCTGGCCATGGCAACAAACTGACCCCATCTCTCATTTCCTAAGAGAGGCTGAATTTAGAGCCAGCAAAGTGAGGGTTAAAGTACTCAGGCACCTCAGGTGGAGTTTTAACTGCCAGGAGAGTGTGGAGGACAGTCTGGAGCTTGGCATTACTGCCCTGGTGCAATTCCTGCCACTCCTGCTTCCTCTCAAGATGATCCCAGGCTGGCAAAGGTTATCCATGTTGGGGGTAAAGGGACTTTTAGAAACAGCTTTAGAAAATAATGGCTATCTTGCCTGCATCACTTGTTACAAAAATCCAGTTCTTCTCAAACTCCATTTTGATCAATTTGTTCAATCATCTCTCTTCCATGTAAAACCCCAACAAACTGAACCAAAAGAAACTCCTATGAAGTCACTCAGATTCTTGTCAACAAATTTAAGGTTAAAAGTATCCTGAAAGGTACAATCCCTAGAAGCTCTGCATGTGGTGATGATGCTACTCATTACTTATGTTACTCAATCAGTACTCTTCACTCATTTCCCAAGCTCTTATCCTTGTTTTCCTGGCTTGGCACAATTGAGTTGTGTGAGTCTGGCTCTGCAGAGCTCACAAATCCCTAAATCTTTTCCTGATCTGTTGCTGCACCACTTGTGTGATGTGTCTGCAAAACCTGCCCTGGGTGAGAGCCCTCAGACTGAGCCTACAACAAGAGAAACCTTCTACGGGTACAAGTGGCCAATTTCTTCCACTGAAACTTGCATTCTTCTCTCTCTTTGCACTTGCTCTGCTTTATCCTTCAAAAGATCCCTCTCCCTAATATCCGTCCAACCACTCCTGCAGCCTGGCCTTGGAAGAGACAGAAATTCTCTATTTCCTAGTCCAGGATCCCTCTCACAGCTCCAAACCCCTAAGTTCAAAGAGAAATTCAATTCATGGTGCTGTAGGTCTACCCAAACTCCCAGAGAAGTTTCTGTAAAACTCATGTGCACTATTGGGCCCATAATGAGAGCAAAACTGAGGCTCTGCAGTGGTTGTTGGTGTGAGGAGCCTCCAAACCCCAGGGTGAGCTCCAGTAGGGACTGGTTTGGTGAGGATGGACCAGCCTGGAGCAGAGGAGCTGGTTGGGACCTCTTGGGATCCCCTACATGAAAGGGAGGTAGCCAAGATCCCCCAGAAGGATCCTCCAAGCCCAAGTCACCACCCTTGGGAGGGATGCAGCTCATTACATCATCAATTTCATCTAAAGTTCTGCTCTTCATTACAGCCTCTGCTGGTTTTGTCTTCTAGAGGTAACACCAACAAATAATAATTGTCATTAATATCAAACTGTTTAAAGTTTTTGCTCTGTTTCCTTGATACATGAATGTTTCAAAAGTATTATCTTAACTTCCTCAAACACTTATTGCTGATATATTGGTGGTATCATGTAAATTTACTGATTTTTATGATAAGCATTTGTCTTGGTTTGAAAAGACAGGTATCTGCTAAGGAAGGCAGGAGCCTCCCCTAAAGTGGAAAATGTAAATGCCCTCCCTTCAAATTGTTTTAATTCTGATTTTCAAACCAGGACAGCATTGTTTATGGAGTATTGCTACGATATTTTTATAATAAAGCCACCATTACCTTCTCCCACCCTGGGGGACGGGGACGGGGACGCCGAAGCTGCCGAGCGCCGCGGGGTCGACTGCACAGATCCAGGTGCCCCCACGTGGAAAACCTCCTCAGCAGCAGCTCCAGCAGCTCCAGCAGGGCTCTGGGAGCTCGGCCCCCCGACCCCAAACAGGTCATTCAGCAGGTCAGAGTTAGAGGGAGCAGCGCTGGGCTGCGAGGGAAAGCTCTTGCTCATGGGGCTGCCATCCAGGCCCAGCAGGTCCACGTCTTCAGGGGGAGGTGCTGCTGGAGGCTCCTGCTGCTTTTTGCTGTGTTTGGGTGTCCCGTGGGGCTTGTCACCGCTGGCATTACTGTGCTGACTGGAAAGGGACAAGAGTTCGTCATCTGACTGTTCGCTTTCCTCATGCACCAACGCTGCTCGATCCTCTGAGGTGGGGTGAGAGCTACTTTTGTCAGATTTCTGATCTAAATGATGATTGAAAATAAAATTAGGCAGCTGTTAGTTTGGTCATCACAAAGGTCCCGTACAAATCAGCTTACAAGCAGAACAGAAGGCTGAGAATAGCACAGCAGCATTTGGCTAAAATCATTTTGCTTTGTAAAATAAAAACTGGTGAATTTCTTCCCCTAAAGGGTTTTGCAGCCCGGGCACAGCTGGGGTCTCCATCCATGGGAGAGTGGCACTTGGGGCATGGTCAGTGGTGGCCTTGGTAGTGTTGAGCAATGGTTGGACTTGATGACCCTAAAGGTCATTTCCAACCATGATTCCTTTAGCCAAAATTAACCTAAATTTTCTCATCAAGGCTTATTTATTTCAAGTTTTGGCATGAAGGAGGCCTCGGGTGAAGGCTCACCCTAGAAGTGTGTCAACAATGGTCCCACAGAGCCCAGTTTGAGGAGGATGCTGTAGGAAGGGAATTCCCACTCCATGGCAACACCAGGCTGTGCCCAGCTCTGTGATCTAATGCTACAGTGGGGTCCCTCAGCCTCCCTGCAGCTCCAGCCAGGGGAACAGGGCTTGTTTGTGTTCTTTGGAGCAGATTTGACTCTGAAGACCAAGCCTTGCCTACCTTGCCAGCTGAGAGAGGAGAAGAATGCACTCTGCCCAACGTTCCTGATGTTATCTGGGGGGAATCCGTGGCACCTCTGCCTGCAGCACAGAGCACCAGAGAGGTGGAATGAAACAAAACCCAGCTCAGCATGAAGGAATCAATCACGGGAAGGGAACAAATCCCTGCAGCCCTTACCTGCCAAAGCAAGAGTGTCCTGGTGCTCCTGGTGGGAGGAGAAGAGAATGGAGGGATTGATGTCTTTTGTTGTGAAGTTCTCCCATGGGGGAGTTAATTCAGTTTGTCTGTCAGCAGACTGTATTTCTATGTCCAGTATAACATGAAAAAGCTGAGGATATTTGTCTGGAGAGTCACAGGCATCCAGCTCAGGCCTAAAGGGGACAAGAGTGGTCCAGTTGAAAAGGAAAGAATATTTCTGGAAAGCTATAAAAAGGCTTTCAGTGCATTCAGGCTTTTCATATTTCATCTGTGACTGTTCTCCCTCAGCCTTCATCAGGCTTTTATGCATCAGGTTTGATTAATGTTCAGCTTCAAACACTCACTTGGTGAATTTGAGAGTGGTTGTTCCAGGGCTATGAATCCAGTGTGAAATTGAATTTGGAATATTTGTGTGTTGGTCATCTGAAAAGAAAAGAAAAGCAGAGAGAACCAGACTGAACAAGGGCTTAAATACAGGAGTTAGTTAATTCTACCCTAATCTTAACTGCTGCATAACTGAATTCATTCTGCTTGTTCCACAGGCAATATTTCCTTTCTCAATATTCCCAAATATTCCCAATATTTCCATCTGCCTTCAACCCTGCTGCTGCAGCCTCTGTACAGCAGAAAACCTTCAGGAACTGGCCTTCTTTTCCTTTTTCTCTTTATTTCTGGGATCTGCTTGTCAGTTTTGCAGTGAAATTAAGCTTTTCCTACAGAATACATTGGAGCAACAGGTTTGTGTCCCAAAAAACATAAAACCATTTCACTTGGAGTAGAGGCCTCAGGGAAACGTCATCTACACAGCAGAGGGCACCAAGAATGAGTGGAGAGGAGGAAAATATTCACTGCCCACTCTGCAACTTGAATATTAGTTTTAAATAAATCCTCAAGGAAATAGTGGTTAGGGAAAAGATTCCATGTTTAGGCAGCTCTTAGTTCCGAGGAGAGGAGAGGAGAGGAGAGGAGAGGAGAGGAGAGGAGAGGAGAGGAGAGGAGAGGAGAGGAGAGGAGAGGAGAGGAGAGGAGAGGAGAGGAGAGGAGAGGAGAGGAGAGGAGAGGAGAGGAGAGGAGAGGAGAGGAGAGGAGAGGAGAGGAGAGGAGAGGAGAGGAGAGGAGAGGAGAGGAGAGGAGAGGAGAGGAGAGGAGAGGAGAGGAGAGGAGAGGAGAGAGAAGAGAAAAGAGAAGAGAAGAGAAGAGAAGAGAAGAGAAGAGAAGAGAAGAGAAGAGAAGAGAAGAGAAGAGAAGAGAAGAGAAGAGAAGAGAAGAGAAGAGAAGAGAAGAGAAGAGAAGAGAAGAGAAGAGAAGAGAAGAGAAGAGAAGAGAAGAGAAGAGAAGAAGAGAAGAGAAGAGAAGAGAAGAGAAGAGAAGAGAAGAGAAGAGAAGAGAAGAGAAGAGAAGAGAAAGCAGCTCCTACTTTGGCTTGGAGGCGTCCCCCGATGGTGGATCTCATGTGGTAGACAGAGACAACAACATCTCCATGGACAGTGGCTCCCAGTGGGATCAGCACCTTCCCTTCCTGCACACGGTATTCTCTTGCAGGGGAACAGCAGGAAAGCCAGGGTTAAGCTCCCTCCCACCACATCAAAGCTCTCACCTCCCTCAGGCCAAGCAAGGAGGAGCATTCAATGCTCTGCTTGGTTAGAACAAAAATATCCCACAGGGGGAACCAACAGAGCACTGGATGATCTCTAGGAAGGTATTCCACTTCTTGCCAACCTCAGATCCTGATGTCTGTGGTGATCCCACCCCTGACAACCTCAGATCCTGATAGTTGATAGTTGTGGTTATCCCACTCCTGACAACCTCAGATCCTGATGTCTGAGCAGTTATTCCAATCCTGCAAATCTCAGATCCTGATGTCTGTGGTTATCCCACTCCTGCCAGGCTCAGATCCTGATGTCTGTGGTGATCCCACCCCTGACAACCTCAGATCCTGATGTCTGAGCAGTTATTCCAATCCTGCAAATCTCAGATCCTGATGTCTGTGGTGATCCCATTCCTGACAACTTCAGATCCTGATGTCTGTGGTTATCCCACCCCTGCAAACCTCAGATCCTGATGTCTGTGCACTTGTCCCACCCCTGCCAACTTCAGATCCTGATGTCTGAGCAGTTGTCCCACTCCTGACAACCTCAGATCCTGATGTCTGTGGTTGTCCCACCCCTGCCACCTCAGATCCTGATGTCTGTGCAGTTATTCCAATCCTGCAAATCTCAGATCCTGATGTCTGTGGTTGTCCCACCCCTGCCAGGCTCAGATCCTGATGTCTGAGCAGTTATCCCGCTCATGCCAACCTCAGGCTCCCCCTGGCCATTTATTTCACCCCAGGCACTAACTCTCAGCGAGTATCTCCATTTATCAGCAGCCAGGCAGCGACTGCAGCTCAGCCATCCCCAGCCAGGTGGCAGGGTCTACATTCACTGCCGAGGGAGGCAGGGCCCAGCACTCACTTCATCCTCTCGTACTCCTGGGAGGTGGTGAGGATCCTGGTCTCCCCGCTCAGGATGTCGCAGAAGGGCCGGCAGCCGTTGCGCTGCTTGTTGAAGCAGGGGACGGGGCTCAGGGTGACTGACTTGATCGTCAGTGGTTTGCAGTGGGGGATGACAGGTTTGTCTGCTATTAGGTCACAAATGTACCCTATGTACCTGCAGGCAGAGAAAACCAGGGCTGAAACCTCCATTTCTTTCATTTCATGCTCCAAATCTGCCTCGAAATCCAGCGGCACTGCTGTTCTTTTGGAATCTCAGGACTGGAGTCTCCATGAGCTCCAACATCCCTGCAGCTGGCACAGAGCCTGCACTGGCAGTGCTGTTTCTGCAGGGATGCAGCTGGCACAGAGCCTGCACTGGCAGTGCTGTTTCTGCAGGGATGCAGCTGGCACAGAGCCTGCACTGGCACTGCTGTTCCTGCGAGGATGCAGCTGGCACAGAGCCTGCACTGGCACTGCTGTTTCTGTGAGGATGCAGCTGGCACAGAGCCTGCACTGGCAGTGCTGTTTCTGTGAGGATGCAGCTGGCACAGAGCCTGCACTGGCACTGCTGTTTCTCTAAGGATGCAGCTGGCACAGGAGAGGAATTCTCCAGGGCCCTGTCAACCACAGGTTCAGCATGGAGTGGTTGGGTTGGAAGGACCTTCAGCAGTGACATCTCAAATAAAGGAATAATTCAGGTTGGGAGATCTGAATGTCACCTGCTCTCTGCTCAGAGCAGGAGCAGCTTCCCAGCTCAGTCTCAGAACTTGGTTTTGTGCTGGGGGTGAGACCCCACCGGGGATCTCCAAGGAAAGAAATCCCAAATCCCACAGCTGCTCTGGGCAAGCTCTCCCAGACCTGCTCCCTGCTCATCTCTGAGGAACACTGTGGGATCTGGACACCTGGCTGAGCCTGGGGGCCAAAGCACACCTGCCAGGCCTTTGGGCAGCTTTGAGCAGGGGGATGGAGCTCAGTGCTGAGCCAGGATACTGTACCTCCTGTGAGATGGCCACAGTACAATTCCAGGTCTCTTTGTGTTCAGCAGCTGCACAGCAGGGCCAGGATGAGAGAAGAGGTGACAGAAACAGAACATTGCACTGACCAGAACTGCTGAGGCTGCGCGGCCGTCCTGGCAAGGAAAGGGGCAGAGAGGAAAAACTGTGAGTACCAGAAAGATCCTTTAAATTCCAGCTCCCCACTCCTCCTGAAATCACAAAATATGATTTATCCAGAAAAATTAGGATTGAGACCACAAGATGATGAGCAATTTTGAGTTCTGTGTCATTTGTTCAACACCCAGGACTTCAGTGAACAAAGCTGAGATAAAATCCAGGGAGCAGCCAAAGCTGAGGGTGGTTTACACTTGTTTGGAAAGCCCACAAGAACATTTTGGCTGCAAATGTTGGTGTTTCGTGGCTGCTCCCCAGCTGTAATTTTATAATTATTTCAAACACAGGCCTGGAAAGTGACCACAGCGGTCAGAGTGCACCCATCCTACAGCTGCAGGCAGTCCTCTAACAGAAATTTATCCTGGAAAAGGACAAACAAACAAAAAATCCAGCCCCAGGCTCCCTCACCCAAACACCTCCACAGCTCTGATTGCTCCTGATGGGGTTTTTTAAAGGTGATTATGGGGGAAAGTTTGCTGAGTCACACTGATAGACCAAAAATGTAGGAAGAGCAGGAGAAAATCAATGCATTCCCAGTGCCCTGGGTTTCTGATATACACCTTGGCTATCCCTAATTGCTCCAAACCCCTTTGAACTCTTCCAGGCATGGGGAATCCACAACTCCTCAAGGTCTCACCACTCTTGCTCCTTGCAATTGTATTTTTCAGGCCCCCTTTAGGCATTCCAGCCATTTTCTGTAGGATTTTCTGTACTGGAGCTGATCCAGACCCCAAGAACCTACTGACATGAACAGGCTGTTTGCTTTTTTCCAAGTTTAGCCCCTGCCAGTTGTTTCTGGCAAGATCTCTCAGGTTCATATAACCTAAGTGGGTTTCTGCAGCCTTGTTAGAAAGTGTTGGAAAGGACTCCCTGTCCTTTATCACATTATCCTGATATCCATTGCTCAAAGGACAGGAAAGGAATTGGATTTTTGAGTTGGATTTCCAGGATTGGAGACACCAAGTGCATCCTTCTCTGTTTGAAGGGAATTGACATCCCTGGCTGTGCTGTGAGAGGCAGAAATGCCAGGCTCTCATGGGAGCTCTGTGCAATTTGGGATCAGTCATTTCCTCCACTCCTCCCAGTCTGTGCTGATCAGGGCTGACAGCCTCCTGGTTTAATTTGGGCTCCAGGAGCAAAGCAGAACTCTGCTTTGGGGCATTGCTGTCAACGGGAAAGGTTGCATGGAGTAAATTAGGAGCGATCCAGGATCACACCACCCTCACACAGTGCAGCATTGCCCAGTGCTGAGTAATCCCTCTGGGGGCTTCCTTCAGCCAGGCCTGACCTCTCCTGATGACAGGAGACTTCAACAGTCTCCATTTCACAGCTCCACAGAATTCCCAGCTCTGTGGTTTCTGCCCAGTTTCCAGCCCCCTTCAGTCCAAAGGCTGCATTTTCTCCTGTGACTACTTAAAGTGCAAATCACAGAATCACAGAATGGTCTGTGTTGGGAGGAACCTTAAAGCCCATCCAGTGCCACCCCCTGCTTTGGGCAGGGACACCTTCCACTGTCCCAGGGGGCTCCCAGCCCCATCCAGCCTGGTCTGGGGCACTGCCAGGGATCCAGGGGCAGCCACAGCTGCTCTGGGCACCCTGGCCAAGTCACAGCAAGCTGGCAGCTCTTGGGTAAAATTCAAACCTTTCTCCTAGAGAATGACTTTGACCTCTCTTGCTTTGCATTCCTGCTTCTCATTCAGTGATTCTCTTCCAGCTGAGCTTTGGGTGATGATGTCCTTTACTCTGGGTCAATCCCATTCCATCCCATGGATCCCATCCCAATCCATCCCATCCCATCCCATCCCTCCTGTCCCCATGCTGTCCCCAGGCTGCAGGCACTGCAGGAGCAGTGTGGGCTGGCAGTGCCCAGCTGTGCTGGCTGCTGTGGGTGCACTCACCATGCAGTGGATGACACAGACGTTTTTGGGGTTCTGCTGCAGCCAGTTGTGCATGTTCTTGCAGACAGCGTAGAGGTTGTGCAGGCTGGGCGCCTGCCGGACGGGCCAGCTGCACTCAGACACCTGCAGGGATGGCAGCAGCACACAAACAGCTCTGTGGGGGCACCAAACAGGCCCTGCTCTGCTCATTCTCCCTGCCAAGACACCTACTCGTCCTTTACAACCCGGAGTTATGTGCTGCAGTCCTACTCCAGCTGTGCCTCCCATGGGTTATGAGGAGGCAGACAAAAAAGCTTTCTCAATGCAATGACATTGGGCTGATGTGTTGCTCCTGACTGCACATTTTTCAAAATTTACATTTCACATCAGATTATCTGGAGGGGCTCTTTTAGAATGCTCCAGTCTCACCTCGATTTCTAAAGCCTTTGTACAATGTGTCCCTGAAAACTGCTCTGATTTGCACAGGGCACTGAGCATCTGTTGTTCTGAATCCTTCTCTGGCACAGGATCTCCAAGCCCTGTGTGACAGATATTAAACTGATGAAAGGGAAAGTTCTGTTCAAAAAAAAAAAAAAAATCCTATCTAAGTATGTTAATGTATGAGCCAGAAAAATGAATGGCTCCTTAGAGCAGAAACCCCACAAATCTTAAAGTCTGTCTGGTTCCTATTCCTCATTGTGCTGCTGCTGAGTCAGTCCTTGCAGTCCCAAGCAGCACATCAAATAGCCCTAAACTGACATCTCCCTTTCATCTGGTTATAATTGAAACATCTCTTTTTTAAAAGGCATTTCTGGCCAGAAGAAATTTAAGGGAGGAATGTCCTGAGGCCTGTCCTCAGCTGAAGAATTGGTTCTCTCTCTCAGCTGACATTTGGCTGCTGCTCAGTGGGAATGGGGAAGGAAGGAGATGATTTGCCCAGATGTTCTGAAACAGCCACATGATCCCCAGAACTGTTTCATCTCTCAGAGGAAGGAAATGCTCCAGGTTTTATAAAACTGGCACTGCAGGTTCTGTCTGACACCTGCACAACATCTTGGAGCAGAAACAGGCACCCATATTCCAGCCAGAGCCCTGCCAGGCTGTGCTGTGTCCAGCAAGGATCCCAAAGGCTCCCATGGGATGCAGGGCCAGGTCAAGCTGGCAAATTCCATTTTTGTCTTACAGAAAGTTGGATATTTATCTGATTGTGTTTTAGATTTGTGAAAGTTTTGGCCTCCAGAATATCCAGATGTGGCTTTGTGTTGTAGAAATCACTGAACAGATCCAGCAGTGCTCCAAGTTTGGAGAGCAGGGAGTGACCATCCTGTTTACCCTCTCACCTTCTCCTGTCTCCAGAGTTTCTTTCATTCCTTCTGTTGTACATCCTTGATTTTCCCTGTTACAATTCCTACAGTGACCCTTCCACTGACAGTCCTCAGAGCAGCCCTCCCTGCCAAGCATCTGGAAAAGCCATTATCACTTCTCTAGTAAATAACACACATTTCCCCCCAGTCCATAATTACATATTTACATTGCCTCTAATTACACATCTGCCTGATGGTTCACAATTAGGAAATTAAATGTGTGCTTGGTGTTTCCATCAAACAGAACCTCACCAGCACTCAGCACACACAACCTTGGGGAAAAGCAGCTGGGATTCTCCAGCTCTGGGAATCAGCACTCAGCACTTGTTTGACTTTAGCAGCAGGGACGTGACCCACGAGGGGCTGTGAGGTTTGGGTTTGGTTCATGCCAGATTTGAGTTCTGTGGTTTGAAACTCCTCTCCTCTTGGGGACAGCCAGGTCTCTGCTCAGAGTCACACTCTGGGTGGATGGAAGGGATCCTGAAGATCATCTTGTTCACACCCTGCTGCCTCCCACTATCCCAGGGTGCTCCCAGCTCTGTCCTTGGACCCTTCCAGGTTTGGGGAGAACCTTTCCCAATGGCTCAGCACCCTCCCAGTGCCCTCTCCTCCTCAACAGGCTGGGCACCTGGGGCTTGCTGACCCACTCAGGCACAGCTGGGCAGGGAAATGGCCCAGCAGGACAGGAATTCACCTCCCTCCTGGAATCCCTGGAATTATCTCCCTCCTGTGCCACCACGCAGCACAGGGACCCGCTCGGATCTCAGGAGCAGAAAGCTTTAAAGAAAGCAGGGACTGAAAAGCTTTTCCTGTCAAAGAACCAGTGTGTATCTCAGTGCAGCTCAGCTGACATCCTCATCCCAGCAGGAAACTCACTGAGGTTTCACCTCCTTGAGAGCCCTTTAGTGTTTTTTATACAAAGCTCAGCCTGGTAATTATTTCATGTATTGTGTTGTTCACACTTTCTCATGAAAAATACTTGGAATCAGAATTTCCCAGCCCATAAACTGAAACCACAATATTTTATTAAAAGGTAATTTTATTTTCTTCCTATGTGAGTCAAAGTAATGGTTCCAAAGCACCAAGCTGTCCTTTGGGAGTGGTATTAAAAGTCTCTTGTTAAAGTGTTGGGCAGGGTGGGAGATAATTCCAGGGATTCAGGAATTATGGCCAGCTCACACAGCAATAGATCTTTAATGCTGGGCTTTCAGAAGTAGATAAATTTTTCTCCGCCCACAAACAGCATCAGTGGTGCACCAAAATCAATCAAGACTGAAGATTCTGAGCTCTTAATATCTCTTAATTAGTCTTCCCTGTTCATTTACTCATGTTTGAAGTCTGGTTACTGATGGCCACAGAGAAATTTGCTTTAAGTGCCAGTGAGTGGTTTCTGGTGATCAGAATTACTGAAGGTAAATTCAGCTACACCTCAAATTAAAACTAAATTAGCCTTAGATTAGATTCATTTACCCTGACTGAGAGTTAAGCCTGCCTTTTGAGTTGAAGGCACCAAAAAGTTAGAAATTTTAAAAAAACAGAACACAACACCAAAACACAGCACTCCCTCGTGGGAGAGGGAAAGAACAGGAAGTTTTTAGAAAGATTAAATCTAATCTTGCATTTCAGCAGCAGCATTTCAGAGATTTCCTCTAAAAGCCATTAATGAAGCAGAGCCTCGCAGTGCTCCCTGATGCTGCTCTGGTTTTAGAGAGGGAAACTGGGCCAGGCCGTGCAGGTGGCTTTTTAAAGTCACAAGAGCCAAAATGCCCCTCAGATCCCCTTTCCATCCTGAGCTTTGCCTGCTTGATTAAAGCCCAACTGCAAGAAAATCATCTCCCTCCTTCTATTGGTAATTTCTTCCAAAGGCTTTTCATTTTATTCTTTCCCTGCAGCAGCTCCAATACTCTGTAGGAACAAACTCTGGTTTATCTTTATTTCCTTGCAGCCACTCCATGCAATGCCTTTCACTCTCCAGGCTCCTCACATGAGCATTATCCCTGAACTTTCCAGCTCTTTCATCCTAGCTAAAACTCCCAAAGCCACCCAGCAGCTTAAGAACACCTCTAGGTCCTAAATCCCCTCAAACTGTGGGTCCAAGAGGAGCTGCTGCCCCTTTCCCTGGGGAATCTGCCCCCGTGGAAGGCACTCACCCTGTTGTGGAACTTGGCACTGCGATAATATTTGGGTGACAAGTTGAACACGGTGTAGTGGTCGGGGTGCCTGGAGTCCAGGAACGTCCTGACATCCTCAATGTGGTTCCTGAATCCCAGCTCCACGCCCTCAGCAGGAAAGGACATCACTGCCAAGGCAAGGAGAGGCCAGCATCACTGGGGTGCCTGCAGTTCTGGGCTTTGGAATTCTGGGCGTTGTGTTTCTCCACAGTGCTTACCTATGATCCTTGAGGTAATGTAGGAAATGTCCAGCTCTCCCTTGGTGTAACTAAGAGACAAAGCAGGGGACAGAATTTAGGCACTTCAGCAGCACGTTAGGAGTGTTTGCCCAGAAAAAAAATCTACTTATCACACAAGGAAAATTCATCTTAAAATTAATTCTTGAGATGCAGACAGTGACCCAGCCTCCCCCTCTCCTAATGCAATTAACTGGATACAAAACCTGCAAGAAAGGTCCCTTTTCCCTTCTGTCATTAATTTTTAGTGCCAGTTTCCAAGAGAAATCTCCAGCAGTTTGCACTTTGCAGATCCCTCAAACCCTCTTGGGTCTTGCATTAAATTTCCTTAATTCTTGAAGCCCCTGATTCCATGGAAGGGGTCAACACCAGGACAGTCCCCAAAGCAAAGTCACCTCAGTCTGTCTTCCATGCCAAGGTGGATTTAGGGATGGGAACATCAGCAAGCACAGCAGAGAGAGACATCAACACCAGTGACAAAATAAATATTCAGGGGGTGTTTCACTGGAAGGATCCCACAGGGAATCCTCCAGGAGCTGGAGACCAGGTGCTCCATTTCACTGGCATTTCCCAGATTTCAGGGTGCTGATGCTCACTATGAGCTCACACGGTTTTACTTTGGTTTTCCTTGAGGCCAAACCCCAATTGTGAGACAGAACCAAAGAATTTTTGGGGATTTTCCCCTTTCCTCAATCCCTGTGAGCTGAGCTCGTTCAGTGGGAGCAGCAGCTCCTGGTTTTTCCTGCTCCTGGTGCACTGTACCTGGCCACAGACTGCATGACCTTGGAGGAGGTGTCCTTCAGGGTGTCCTTCAGGTTGTCCTTCAGGTTGCTGAAGAGCCTCCCTGCTCCTCCCTTCACCATGTCCAGCAGGCCTCCCCCGTAGCTGGACTCCATGTCTGGTGACGAGGCACCTTCAACACAGCAAAACCAAAAATTACAACAGAACAAAGCCAAAAATTACAGCACAACAAAACAAAAAATTACAACACAACAAACCCAAAGCCAACATCACTGGTTTGGAACAAACCCCAGCAATCCCCCTGCTCTGTCCACACCAAGCAGGTCCCCATGAGCTGCTGTGTGTCAGGCATGAGGAAGAGTGGTTTTCCTCCTCCAAGGGATGAGGGATGGCTCCTTCCTGCCTGCTGGGCTCACAGCTCACAGCACTGTGTGCAGGTTGTGTTCAGCCTCAGCACAGGGCAAAAGATCTAAATTGGCCACTTCTCCTCTACATTCTGTTTTAGAACACAAGATGGCTCCTCGAGGCACAGGAATATTTCTTTTGCCAAACTTCCTGTGAGCATGATTTAAAAAAAAAAAAAATAAAAGAGAGAAAGGAAAAAATCAAAGAAGCTTGTTGGCTTCCAAGCATGGAATCTGTGTTTGATCTCCCCTCAGAAAGTTTGTTTTCATGTTATTCTGTGCTGGGAGAGCCAGGGCTGGAAGGAGGAGATGTTCAAAAGGGGCTTTTAGTTCTGCAGGTCAGCTTTTAAAGGAAAGCAAGGCAGAAAAGTGGCAGCTTGGAACAGGGAAAAGGGGACAAAGGATCAGAGGTTCAACAGCACTGGGCAAATTCTTACAGCTGGAAATGCTGTAGGAGAGCAACAGAAGGCTCTGAGAGAATGGAAAACTTAAAATCTTTAGAAATCAATCTGAAGATTTAGAAAGTGGAGAGGAGAAAGAGAGAGAAGGAGACTTTCACTGTATTTCCAGGAGAAGCAGCAGGAATCAATTCCAGGTTTCCTGTGTCCCCTAAAGCAGAGACTCAGAAAGGATGGCTGAGCAAGAAATGGCTCCCACTGCCACGGGGCTGGGGTGGATGGGATATTGGGAAGGATTTGTCCCCTGGGAGGGTGGGCAGGCCCTGGAATAGAATTCCCAGAGCAGCTGGGGCTGCCCCTGGATCCCTGCAGTGTCCAATGCCAGGTTGGACCACTCTGTGTTCAGAATAAACCTCCAACAGTCACCAAGCCCAGAATTACAGAATCCCAAAAATCACCAGAATCCCAAAATCACTGGGTTGGAAGAGACCTTCAAGATCATCAAGTCCAACCCAGCCCCAACACCTCAGTTATCCCATGGCACCAAGTGCCACATCCAGGCTTTTTTTAAACACCATTCCAGAACTTTATCACCCTTTCTGTAAAAAACTTTTTCCTAACATCCAACCTAAATTCCCCTTGGTGCAGCTGGAGGCTGTGTGCTCTGGTTGTGTCAGTGCTGCTGGAGAAAGAGCCCAGCCCCAGCTGAGCACAGGCACCTTCCAGGAGCTGTGAGAGTGATAAGGAAATACCAAACAGAGCAACAACCTCCTTCCAAAGCTGAAACATGTCAGCTGGGAGCCTTCCTGCCATGGTACACCCTCAGCAGTGAGAGTTCAGCTGAGGGAGCCCCTGTGACAGCACCAGCCTGGTGTTGGACAGGATGGGAGCTGGACACTGTGGAAATCCTAATTAAAGCACTTAAGTGCTGATTTTACAGAGGATCAGGAGATGGATGTGCAGCAGAACTTCCCCTCCCAAGGCAGAGAGAGCTTTGGAAGAGAACAGTGATCCAGGGGAGCTCAGAGGGATGTGCTCAGTACTGGAGTAGCTGAGGGTGGCAAAACCATCAATGTCTGGATTAGCCAGGCCAGGAAACTCATTCCTACCCAGGCAAAGGGAAAGAAACCCCAAATCCAGAAGGGAAACACCCCCTCCCTATCCCCTGCAGTGCCACAAGCAGTGTTTGTGCTTATTCTCAAAAACCAAACACATTCAGACCAATCCTGCTTTCAGTGTGGGGCTTTGGAGGCAGAAATGGGAGAGTGGGACAGGTGTGACCTGGAGTGATGGGGACATTTTGGCACCTGCAGCCAGAGGTGCCCCAGAGTGACCAGAGCAGAGGGTCACACCCCCTGAAGGAGGTGCTGTGGCTGGAATCCCAGATTTGGAATCTTTCCCAGCAAAATCTGCACGGCTGGAGGCCCTGTCTGACTGGGGAGGTCCCTGAGCAGCCCCCCAGAACCCCCCCAAGCACAGGGCTGAATTCCAGCTCTCCTGAGAGCCCAGGGGGAGCCAGCCGACATTGAGCAGGCATTTCAGACTCTGTCAGTCTGGCTATTTGTGCTGATGAAGCAACTCTGAGCCTCGGAGAGGGGAGGTGCAAGGAGGCTGCCTGGAAATTGAGGCTCAGCAGAGAAGTGCTGCCTTTCCCAGGTCACTTAGCAGGAGTGAACAGACCCTTTCTGCCTGGAAAGGGCAGACAGAAAGCAGACATGAAGCCATGGGAAAGGAAGCAGGTTTCCCTCAGGCTGCCCAGATTTTGTGTAACAATATCTTCAGTGTCAAATGAGGGGGTTTATTTTTGCTCAGGGAGCTGCTGCCTGTGCTTTTGTTAGAGGTGAAGTGAGGAAGGATCTAAATATTCCCTGTTCCTCATCATGGAATCACAGAATGCTTTGGGATCTGAAAGACCATCTCATTCCACACAGAAAAGCATTAAATCCTCATCTCCCATCTTCCCAAAAAAAGAGGTTTGGGAGTTTTAAATCTCCTCTGAATTCTCTTCCAATGGTACCACAAGAGCCTGGCACTACAATGGAAAAAATTTTGTTTGTTCCTGTGTTTGTATCCCAAATTCCCCATTTCTAGATGGTTTTTTTTCTGCTTGTTGCAGCCTTCTCCCTCCCCACAAGGTATTTTCTGGGGGAAAGAAAGGGTTTTTCCTTGTTTTATCCTCTAAGATAAAGGTGGTGGCTGTCCTGTGCCTGGGCAGAAACAGCCCTTTTAAAGTTCCCTGCACTGAAAGGAGTCAAGCCACTGTTGTTGTGGCTTCAGCAACAAAGCCTGGATTGTTTTTAAGGAACACTCAGCAAAAAAAAAAAAAAAAAGCTGCTTTTTGTGCTTCTCCCCCCCAGCAGGCAGCAGAGCTCACGTTCCTCCCCCAGGCAGCTCTCCCAGCAAAGCCTGCCTCGTGTGGGACGTGCTTTCCCACCAGGCTGCAGGGAGCAAAGCCAGGCTGCCACAACTCCAGCATCACTCTGACATGGTTCCCACTCCGGGGAGGGTCTGCAGGGCAGGGGGAGCAGCCCTGCAGCAGCAATTCCTGCTACAGCAGGGTTGGAGCATCCTTTGAAGGGTTTCCCATGGCTGGAGGGGTGTTGGGTGCAGAGCAGAGACTCCACATCCCTGGGTACCCTCAGCATCCCCAGCTCCTGCTGTTCTCCACATCTTGCAGAGGATTGCAAAGAGGAATTTCACCTTCCCTGCCTGGGGAAGGGTGACAGGAGCTCCTAAAATCTCTGGGCAGTGGCTCCTCTGCATCCAGTGATAATCAATAGCTGAAATATTATCAAAATCAATACCTGAGGGCTTCACCTGCCAGCTGGGCTTGGAACAACCTGGGGTGGTGGAATGTGGGCTTGGATTGAGATTGGCTTCACAGTCCCTCCAACCCAAACCATCTGTGATTCCGTGGTTCTAACTGTGTTTTAAGGGCACAAAATCACATCCTGATACCCAAACCTTCCTTCCAGCACTCATCCTTCATCTGGACAGCTGAGCTTGACCACATTTAAGCCAAGACTAAACCATGGATGCTGTTATGGGCACTTGCATCCTGTCTTGGATCAGACACAGCCCAAGTGTCAGAATTACATCAGCGTTTCAACAGTCACTGGGTGATGATTTGGGAGAGAAATCACCACCAGCAGAGGCAACTAAAACAGTGATAAAGGGGCATTCACAGGGAAAACCTGTAGAAATTACTTGGGAAGTTCCTCAGACTCACACAGATCCCAAACACTGATTATTTTTTACCTAATTTTTTGCTACCAGTCCCATCTGTCTCCTCCTCCTCCTCCACTGTCCCAGATTCCTGGTAGAGTTAGGTTCCCTATGAGGCTGAGCACACTTAAAGTGTTATTCCATAAAAATAAGCAGCAAAGCATGTGCAGAGCAGAAGAGCCTCTGCTCATTTGATAAAATGAGTGCTGAAACTCCCACACCCAGGTTTCACTCATCCTGACACTTCCATTGTCCCAGGCTGCTCCAAGCCCCATCCTGGGACACTGCCAGGGATCCAGGACAGCCACAGCTGCTCTGGGCACCCTGTGCCAGGGCCTGCCCACCCTCCCAGCCAGGAATTCCTTCCCAAAATCCATCCAACCCTTCCCTCTGGGATTTTCCAGATATTCCCCCTTCTCCTGTCACTCCAGGCCCTCATCCAAAGGGTAAAACCATGATTCTCTCCTAAGCAGACAATCATGAGGCACAGAAGCATCCCCAGCACTAAGATATCTTCAATAATTTATTCAGCTGAGCAGGGAGTTGTTGCTTATGAGGTTGTTGTTTGGGGTTTTTTTACTGCAGCTCTCCAGCAGTTCCATCCAGGCCTTTTGCCTGGAGGAAATGGAAAATGCCTCAAACAGGGGAGGCTTAGGTTGGATATTGGGAAAATTTCTTCCCCAAAACTGTTGTCCAGCCTTGGCAGGAGACATCCCTGGAAGGAGTTAAAAGACCATTTAAAAGATGGTCTAAGAGGGCTTTTCCAACCTGAGCAAGTCCATAATTCTGTGTTTCTGTTGGACAACAAAGGGTCCCCAGCCTCCTGTGGGAAGGAGCCACTCAGCGCCACTGGCAGCAAACTTTGGGGTAGAGAAATCAAGAACCTCTTTTTTGTTTTGCTGGGATAAAACTCCAGAACTAACATTGCATGAGCCCAAGGCTTTTTATCCAAAGGTTTGTTTGAAGCTGCTTAAATGCAAACTTAATGGAAACAATTAAAGTTCTTCACGGAAAGAATTAAGGTTCACTCTTTCTGCTTTTGCTCGAGAAACGGAAACTGAGGAGTGCAGCTGCCACCAAAAACATGGAGGATTTCCATGAAGAGGGGGTTTTACTCCGTGTTTTCTTGGCAGAATAGTAATATTGGGGGGGGGGGGGATTACTACCCAGTGCTTGCTAGATTTGTTTAATTTGTTAAAAATTTCCCCTCATGAAAGTCATCTTCAGCAAGGCCCGACAGCGAGCCACCAGGCCGGAGTGTGAAATGTGTCTGTGGAGTTGAGGGACATTCTCTGTGCTTCTCCCCCCTGTCAAAACAACTGAGAAAAGACAAAACTCCTGCCAACACCCCATCATTCAAGTGTCCAAAACACACCAAGCAAACAAAGGAGCCATTAAACAGAACCTCCCCGTTTGAAAAGGCAGCGAGGGGGGAACACAGGCCAACATTGTCCGGCCAGGCCTTTGTCCCCGTGCCAGTGACATGGAGATGTCTCTCTTCTGACTCAGAGACAAGGAATCACCAGAGCACAAGACATTATGTTTGCAAGTGTAAAACAGCTCAAGAAATCTCAATTTCACTGCTTGCAGTTTCTTTCAGAGGCTTTTTCTTGGTGGTTATTCTGCCTGAGGAAGCACAGAGCACAAGCAAGTCCATGCCCCAACCCTTTAAAAGCTCTTTTCTATCTTATCTAGATCATAAACACCACAGAGCAGCACAGAAAGGGTTTTTTCCTTTCATAACAACTATCCTCGTTGTTACTTTTGCATCTTATTTCCTAGAACCTCTTCTTTCAATGCTCAGCCAGCTGCTAAGAAAGCAGAATTGAATGCCACAGCAAAAACCCAAATAAATTGGCTTCTTCAAAATTCTGCCTGGTTCTCATCTTGAGAGCACTTGCAGCAACTTAAAAAAGGAAGAGACAGAAGCAGCTCTGGGTAGATGCCTTTCTTGGAATCTGGTTTTATAACTCGTGGTGTTTTGTGTCCTGTGAGGTTCAGCTCAGGTCTCTCTTTGAACCTCCTCTCATCCATTTCCAAACCTCTATCTCAAGTTGGGGAATTTGCAGGAGGGAATTGGGAATTGTTCCTGTGAGGGTGGGCAGGCCCTGGCACAGGCTGCCCAGAGAAATTAGAAGTGTCCAAGGCCAGGTTGGATGGGGTTTGGAGAACCCTGGGACAGTGGGAGGTGCCCCTGCCATGGTAGGGTGACACTGGATGAGCTTTAAGGTCCTTTCCATCCCAAACCATTCCAGGATTCTGTTCAGGACTCAGCTGACCCCTCTGTGCCAGCTCTCTGCCATCCATGAGGAGCTCCAGCCTTCCAGCAGCAGCCCTGTGCTTCTGCCTCCTGGCTTTTGCTTCTTTTCACTCTGAGCAACACCAGTCCAAAAAAAAATATTAAGGCAATAATCAGGAGCACTTGGGAGTTGGAGCAAAGCTGCAGCCACTGATTATTTTCCTCGCAGAAGGTGTTTATGAGGCTGCAAATCTGCATTAGGAGAGGATGCTTGAAGATCTAATACTTTGCATTAGTCTAAGGAAATTAATAGAAAAACCAAACAGGAGCCCAGTTGCTCAGCTCATGGGAGTTGGTGACAGCAAACACAGACCTGTTAGTGAAACCAGCAGCAATTTGCCCCAGAAGTGCCAGTGCTTTGCCTCCAGCACAAATCCTCAGCCATCCAACATGTGGAATTGCTCACTGGTGACCCACACACAAATATTACACAGAGCAAAGGGCATTTCCCTGTGCCCAGGTGCAGAAGAAATCCAATATGAGGGGAAAGAAAAGAAAGGTTTGATTGTTCAGCTTTTTAACATGGTTGGAAAAGCTCTTTAACTGCAGCAGAGCTGTGGCAGCAGGAGCTGGGCAGTGCCTGTCCCAGTCCCCCTGTCCTGGGGGCAATTTGGGGCCCTCGGGACAAGGACATGGAGGGGCTGGAGAGTGTCCAGGGAAGGGGATAGAGCTGGGAAGGGTCTGGAGAACCAGGAGAGGCTGAGGGAGCTGGGCAGGGGCTGCAGAATCCCTGAGGAGCTGGGCAGGGGCTGCAGAATCCCTGAGGAGCTGGGCAGGGGCTGCAGAATCCCTGAGGAGCTGGGCAGGGGCTGCAGAATCCCTGAGGAGCCGGGCAGGGGCTGCAGAATCCCTGAGGAGCCGGGCAGGGGCTGCAGAATCCCTGAGGAGCTGGGCAGGGGCTGCAGAATCCCTGAGGAGCTGGGCAGGGGCTGCAGAATCCCTGAGGAGCCGGGCAGGGGCTCAGCCTGGAGCAAAGGAGGCTCAGGGGCCCTTGTGGCTCTGCACAGCTCCTGACAGGAGGGGTTTGGGATCTGCTCCAGGGAACAGGGACAGGAGCAGAGGGAACGGCCTCAAGTTACACCAGAGAAGACTTAGGTTGGATATTTCGCAAAATTTCTTAATTGAAAGGTTCTCCAGCCCTGGCACAGCTGCCCAGGGCAGGGGTGGAATCCCTGGAGGGATTTAAAATCCCTGTGGCTGTGGCACTTGGGGACATGGACAGTGCTGGCCTCAGTATGGTTGGACTGGATGACCTGAGAGAACTTTTCCAGACCTAATGATTCCATGGTTGTCTGTTCTGCTCCCCACAAGACGGACAGACAGACAAACCAGTGTCCTAGCGTCCCCCAACTCTGGTGGCACTGGGTTCTCCCCCAGACTGTTCCCTTCCCCACTGCAAACAGCAGCTGCTCTGCCCCACAGGAAACCGTCACTGAAAATCGGGGGAAAAAAGAAAAAAGGACATAACGAGCTTGGATATGGCCAAGGCAACTCAAAGGTTTCACCTTCAGGGTCTGACACTGAATTCCACAGACAAGAGATCCCCCTGTCCCACCAAAACCCAGCAGCACAGTGTTTTCCCTAAGATGGATTTTACCCCACCCTTCTCCTTCCTGAGGAATTCAGATCTCTTTTCCCACCTGAATTATTCTCAAGCACTGCCCACCTTGGGAGTTTCAACTCTGGCATCATTGGGAGGAGAGTGAAATATTTATATTACCAGTATTTTCTCTACTTAAACAAAAAAGAAATGCACAGAATGTGAGTGGTGTTTTTTCCTTGTTCCTATTAAGCCAAAATCCCAAGCACCTCATTCTCCTGTCTGTGTCTTACACTGCTCCCTAATCCTTGTCCCCAATTATCCATCTGCAGCCTGTGTGAAAGATAAATCATGTCCCCCAGTCCAGGAGCAACTTCAATCACCAAATCACTCAGAATCACAAGCACACCTGAGGGGTGGATTTGGTTCTTTAAGCTGCTGTAATTTCATAGTTGGCAAAGAAAAATGGCTTTGCAGCGAGCTGGGAGAAATTAGGAATTTATCAGCCTGAAGTGCTCAGATGAACAAGAGAGATACAAGTGTGGGGTTTGGGTTTGGAACAGAGCATCACAAGCAACACACAAAATTTTAAAATTTTGTTTTGGAAAAAACCACCAAACAGTCCCTATTAAATAAAGAGGTTATTTAAAAAATAATCTATAAATGGAATTCAAGGGCTACATTAAGACCTGAGGCTTTTTGCTGCTCAAGTGCCAGGTGTGTTGTTCAGAGCACCAGGGAGAGTGAACTGAAAGGAGAAAACTCTGGCTGAGACAGATCCCTTAAAAATCAGCTCCCAAATCCCAGAGCCAGCCCATGTGTTTGGGAAGAACATCCTGGAAACTGGTAGAGGCCATTAATACAATTTAATGCTCTGGGCTAGAATCAGAGGAGCTGCAGAGTGGAAATGGCTGAATATTGCAGAAAACCTGTAAATAAAGGCATTGTCTGGCTGCACATGAGCAGGGGTTTTTTGTTTGGTTTTTTTTTTTTTTTTTTTTTTTTTTTTGCTCAGCAAAAGCAGAGAACCAAATTGAGCTGCACTCAAATGACAGCCCAGGATGAGGCTGGAGAGGAGCCCCACACCTGCCTGGGAGCCACCACCACCTCCCACTGCCCCTCTGCCTCTGCTCCCTGGCCTGGCAGGAAATTCATCCAATTCATCCAGGCAATGGCCTTGATGATAGACATTAACCTGCCTGCAGCATCTCACCATCCCAGCAGCTGCCAGGACCCAAATCACTCCAACACAGCAGCCCACTGTGAGTAAGGAGCTGCTGGCACAGCCTGTGATTATGAGCAATTGCAGCAGAGATGTTGTGGCAGCAAATTCAGAGATGTTTCTGAAGTTTGGGAGTAAAGTAAGTTAGAGAAAAAACAAACACCAGCCTAAAAGAAGGCTTGGAAGCAAATTCAGATGGCAAAGGGGAAGAGGAAAACATGACTGAAAGTGTTCAAGGAGGTGGGGCAGGGCTGGAGCAACCTGGGACAGTGGGAGGTGTCCCTGCCCATGGCAGGGGTGGCACTTTAAGGTCCCTTTAACCCAAACCATTCTGGGATTTTATGATTCTTGTTACATCAGAAAAAATGGGGGGAAAAAAATCAAGGATAAGGCTCTCCCTGCCCAAGCCCAGCCATGGCTCATTAGGGTTTTTTTCCCTCAAAAAGAGGTTACCAGGTTAAGAAAAGAGGCTGTATCTGAAGTGCTTGTGGGGTGCCTGTGGCCCAGCCCTGTCCCTCCTGGAACAGTGCAGGTGTTTTCCTTAGGAATTACAGTGATGGGCCAAGCAGTAAAGGGTTCAAACGGAAAGAGGGGAAATTTGGGTCAGATTTACAGAAGGAATTGTTCCAGTGAGGGTGGGCAGGCCCTGGCACAGGGTGCCCAGAGCAGCTGTGGCTGCCCCTGGATCTCTCGCAGTGCCCAAGGCCAGGCTGGAGCAGCCATGGCAGGGTTGGAATGGGATGAGATTTCAGGTCCTTCCAACTCAAACCATTCCATGACTCTGTGATTCCGTGCTGCAAGACCACCCTGTCATGGGTGGCCATGAACGTGGTCCCTCCCGAACACCCAGGGTGTTTCCCTGCACCACTCTGGGCTCCACAAGTTCCTGCAAAGGCTGTGGATGCTCCTGGAGGTGGGCACAGGTGAGGAACCAGAACCAGAGGGGTCCCTTCAAAGCACGGCCACTCTCCCCACTCCTGGTTAGCCAGGCAAGTTTGAACCTTTTGAGGTGAAGAGCTCTCTATCCCATTACCAGCCATAAAGACCATCTGCTCCCTTACTCCCTGATTAAAATAAAATGGTGCGCGCCGCACATCATCCATCAGAATTAATCCAACTCACTTTGATGAGTGCCTTTTAGCGGGGTGGGGGGGAGGAAAAAACCCAAAACCTCAGGACAATTCCGGGCATGCAACCCGCGGTGGGGCGGGGGACAGATCCCAGAGAGCGCTCCATCCATTTTCCCTCATGCCTCGCACGCTTCATCCGCGGGCGCGGGGGGCTCAGGAGGCAGCCCCGAGCAGGCTGCGGCGCTGCCCGCCTCCATCCCGGCGCGCCCGGACAAAGGGCCGCTATTGTCCCCGCGGCCCCGGAGCCCCGCCGGCAGCGGCCCCGCGCCCGCCCCGCCGTACCTGAGCTGTCCATGGTGCTGCCGCCGCCGTCGGCGCGGGGCTGCGGCTGCTGCTGCTGCTGCTGCCGCCCGGGGCTCCGGCCGGGCCCCGCGCCGGCCCCGCCGCGCTCAGCGCCGCTGTCCACGAGCTGCAAGGATTCATAGCCGTCACTGCCGGGCTTTTTGCGGTAGCTCCCGAGCAGGCTCATGGGCGAGCCGGGCGGGCGAGCGGCTCCGGCGCCGCGGCCGGGAGGGAGGAGGGATGGAGGAGGGATGGAGGCACGGAGGGAGGGCACGGCGAGCGCTCCGGCCGCCCCGAGGGGAGGGGAAGGGAGGGGAAGGGAGGGGAAGGGCGGGCCCGCCGCCGCCGGAAGCGGGCGGGGAGGACGCGGCAGCGGGAGCGTCCCGGGGCTGCGAGCCCGGCGGCGGCTGCTGCCAGCCCCGAGCGCTGCCGCCGCGCCCGTTCCTCCTCCCGGCCCTGCCTGCTGGCTCGGAGCCCTCTCCTCCCGCCGCCCCGGGGCTGCGTGCGGGCTCCGGCAGCGCCGAGCGACGCCGAGATGTCGGTGGCACGGCTCGGGAAGGCGCGGTCCTGCCAAGGTCACCGCCTCCGGGGCTGGCGCTGCCCGCTCTGCAGCCCGCGGGAGGAGAGGTGGCACAGCACCTCTGCACCGAGCCCCAAAATCCTGAGGAGCATCCCTGGGCTCCTCATCCGGCTGGGCGTGGGTGCCGCCCCAGCAGCTGATCCCGGTGGGATGATGGGCCGGCATCCCAAACCTGGCTTGTGCCACCGCTGCTCCGGCTCCCGGCAGTGCCACCGACTGCTAAAGCCGTTTTTGTTGTTGTCACCCGTCTATTTTTAGCTGTTCCCATGAAAACAGACTCGGGAGCAAGCAGAGCGTGGCCCTGAGCGAGTGATGAGCTGTGCATTGCTCAGTTGCAGTTTTCAGCCAGGCCTTGAACATCCTAATTTCATTTTGCACGGAACAGAGGAACCCAGGGATGCTCCAAAGGAAATGAGCACTATTAAACTCTTCTAAGTGGATTTCTTTGTAATTTAAGGAAAACCAAAGGCAAAAGGAAGCCCTAACAAACAGGCACGAGTGTGCCTTTGATCTCCGGCAGAAAGGAAAGTTCTCTGCTCAGAAATTAGCCCAGCTTTGTTTCTAAAGCAAAGACATCAATAAGCCAGGCCAGGCTGGACAGGGCTTGGAGCCACCTGGGAAGGAGGAAGGTGACCCTGCTATGGCAAGGGGTGGGCCTGGATGAACCCTGAGTTCCCTCCCAACCCAAATAATTCTGGGATTCTCTGATTCCAATAATTTGTGTAGCAACACCCAAACCTTGAAGTATCGCTGGCACCTGGCTGAAATTTCCCTGCTGAACTTTCCTCTGGGGCAGCAGACATCTGCTCCAGCCCTACCTTGTCATGTGCTGTTGTTTATGTAACCCCTGAGATTTCATGGCACGGAGCAGACAAGGTACATCTGTGACCCAGAACTTCCCCAGAAAAACCCCGGCAGATTTACAAGCAGCAAACCAAAACTGAGCTGACCTGACATGAGCAGCTCCCTGCCAGCCGCAGGAACAGCCTGAACTCAGGGCTGGGGTTGTGGTTTCTACCCCCTCCATACTTTGGTCTGTGTGGAGCAATTTGTGGATTGCAACACGGACCAGCAGGAATGGGCCCCTCCCTCTTGGCACCCACAAGCAGCAGGTTAATAAAATTAAAAATAAACACGTTTTCTGAGCCATTTTGTGTATTCTGAGCAGCCTGGGCTAGTGGGAGGTGTCCCTGCCCATGGCAGAGAGTTGGAACAAGGTGGTTTTGAAGGTTCTTTCCAACCCAAGCCATTCCAGGATTCCATGATCTTCGCTAGGGATCACATCTGTCAACCTGTCCTGGTCAGTCTAGGACAAAACAATTCCTGTGCTCTGGGGTAAAAATGGTAAATCTGTGGAGGTGAATTTTCATTTGTTTTGCTTGCTCAGGTAAAGCCCAAACACATCAAAACAGGTGGAGGAGAAACCTGGCACGACACAAACCCTGCAGAGCCTAAAACCCATCACTGTGGTGTCCACCTGTGCCCATCAGCTCCAGAGGCTCAGCTTGGACAAAATTCCATGTTCTCAATAAAAATGAAAATTCCATATTCTCAATAATCCAGCAGCCACTCCCTCACTGCTGAGCAGCCAAGGTCTGGCCGCCTCAGCTATTTTTTTAGGGAAAAAAACCCAAAAATTGCTCCCTCTGGTTGAATCTGTTGTTAATTCCTTTCCTTGTCTGAGGTTTTGGGGGATCACAGAGGAATCACCACCACAGCCTGGAAAAGGGGGTTCTATAAAGCACAAAAGAACAGAGCAGCCACTCCAGGGAATCTTGGGGCACAGAGGGAGGAGGAAACAACCTCAAAGTTCCACCCTTGCTTGTACAAACTCAAGGATTAGGGAATCCTGTGGGTTCAGGTGAAGCTGCACTCTTCCAGCAGGAAGTTTAGCTGAAAAGAGCATATAAAATAATATTCTCCTCTCTCTCCCTTCTCCCTGTAAGCTGGGCTAAAGCAGGGCCATGTGGTTTCTCTGGATTTTGGAGAAATACAGTATAAAAATGCTATAACAACAAAAAAGCCCAACCAAAATCAAATAACTTTGAATTGCACATGACTTTCAAGGCTGAAAAGGAAGGGAGTGAGCACCTCAGAAATATTCATTTATTGAGCAGTGGTTGTGACAGATCTGAGGGGCAAGGCTGGCAGGGGCCACGAGGGCTGGGGAGGTGTTAAGGACATGCTAAGGAGGATTTCATGTTGCTCAAGCCTCAAGAGATACAAACCCTCCCTGTTCCTGACCTTGGGAAAAATTGATTTGCCAACCTCTGACTGTTTTTCTCTGTCTGGGTTTTTTGCAGCCTCTCCTGGGTAAAGTCTCTCTTTGTGGCTGTAACCAAGCCCCCACTGTCCTGAGGTGCAATTCCATTTTCTGCCCCTCTCCTCCCATCAGCTGAGCAGCTCAGGTGAAATATTACACCCTGAATTCTCCAGGAGCACAATTCATCTGGGGAGTGCTGTTAGAATTGCAAATAGAGCTTGAAAATTAATTGAATACCTGGAGCGATACCTTTAAAACCCCCCGTACCAAACATTTGTTCTGGAGTTCTCTTCTGGGGATGCTGAATTGCCCCTGCACAAAGGGGAGTTGTGGCCATGCCCAGGTGTGGAGGCACAGAATCACAGGGTCATGGACTGGTTTGGGTTGGGAGGGACCTCAGAGTTCACCTGCCAGGGCAGGGACACTCCCAGCAGTGACCTGCAGAACAGGGATCACCTTTCCTGTCCTCTCACCTGGGCTCATCCATGCCTTGGGCAGTGCCAGCAGCATCCATCCCTGTCTCGGGTTGGAAATGGGGCTGTGTGTTCCATCTGTCAGAGGTGGGGCAGTTATCTCTGTTCATTGGGCAGTTTTCTTTATCTCTTCCACAGCCAATCCTCCCTCCAGGAGATATCTGTTGTTCATGGGCCATTAATTATTAATTATCTTCTGTCCATGGCCAGTGAGTGTCCCTGCATGGCTGATCCAATCCCATCATCCCATGGGGAGATGCTCCGCCCAGGGCAGGAGCCAAGGATTCCTACCTGGGTACAATCTGAGGTTTGGGACACCACAGCAGCCTCTGCCCCCTGCATTCCCAGAGGAATTCCAGGTCCATCTCCAGCAGCCCTGGAGCTGCAGAGGAAAACTCCCCCCTTGTGCAGGATCCCTGCTGCAGCAGAGCCACAGCTGGCACTGCAGGAGGGCTGAGCCCCCATGGGATGGGACTGTGCCACCACCATGGCATGGGACTGTGCCACCACCCTGACACAGGGGTCAGCTCCTGTTCTCACTCTGGCAGTGGTTTTTTTCTTTTTTTTTTTTTTTTTTTGTACTATTGCATTTGTATTTTTAATTTTCCTGGTAAATAACTGTTATTCCCATTCCCACATCTTTACTTAAGAGCCCATTATTTTCAAAATCTTAATAATTTGGAGGGTGGGGATTTCCATTCTCCATTTCAGGGGAGGCTCCTGCCCTCCTTAGCAGACACCTGTCTGGTCAAACCATGACAATCCCCCTGTGCTGCTCTGGGAATGTGGCAGCAGAACAGCCCCAGGATGTGGCTCCAGAGCCAGGAATTCCATCTCCAACAATTTCCAGACCTGTGCTGGGATAAACCAGTGGGGTTTGGCCTGGAGCTGGGGATGGCCACATGGTTCCTCCCTGTGGACCAGGGAATGGTGTCCCAGCCTTGTGACAGCAGAGCACATTCCCAGGGTGGGATGTGATGTTCCAGGGAAAATCTGGGATGGTTTGTGGGGATCCAGGTGGAGAAAGGGGTATCAAATGATCCAACCCCTTCTTAACCCCCTCGACGTTCAGCAATTCCAAAGTGGCTCTGCCTGTCCCGTTCATCTCTAACAAAAAGCAAAGGAGGTTCTGAGATGGTCTGGGCTGGGTTTAAATGTTAAACTCGATTTAACCTTCAGCAGAGGAAGCCTTGAGCCTTTGCTGCAGTGAAAGTCAGCCCAGTTCTCAGGGCCTGGCTGCAGCTGAGTGCTCCCTCTGAGGATGCTCTGGATGACACAGGATGTGACAAAATTTCAACCCTCAATATCTTTTTCCCCCTCCTTTCCTCCCTATGAGAGCACACCCATTAACTCCCCTGCTGTATCAGCACATCTTTCATTCCTTGCCTTTCAGTCTTGTTAAAAAGCTGTCAGGGATGATCCACAATTTACTCATCCCAGCCCAGGACTTGGTTTGGGAGCGTTCAAGGCTTTGCCTGGCTCCTCAGGCACGCTGAGCTGCAGAGCTGCCTGCCAAGGGCTGCTGTAGCTGCTAAAAACATCCATGGCTCACAAAGGAAGAGGAGAAAGGGATGGGAAGTGGATCTATAAGAGGCCATTAAATAGGGAATGCTGGCTCAGGAAGTCCCCAGCCTGCAAAATGTTGGAAAATCAGAGGCAGCACAGCCATTCACCATCAGGTATTTTGGTAAAAATCAGATATTTTGTGGCCTAACTGCTGTTTGTTCATCATTTCCCATTCACTGTGAGGTAAGTGGTTAAACCCTGAGGAAAATCTGGGCACTGGGGGCTGTCTGCACTGGAAAATGGCTGGTGGGGAAAACAGGGAGGAAAATTATACAACCAAGTGTCATCCTGGGGTTGCATCAGCTGCAGCTGCTGAGCTCAGGGTCAGGCCCCAGCAGCAGAGAACTCCATGGGAATGGCCAGGACATGGTCTCAGGTAGCTCTGAGCCCTCAGGGAAATCAGATTTTCCATGAAAACTCAGGGAGATCACAGCTGGGGCTGCCATCCCTTCCCCAGGAGGGACAGGGTGAGGTTTTCCTGAGGGGGAATGGTGTGTTCTCACTCCAGGCATCACTGGGATGGATTTTCCTGGGTGGATATTTAAGAGAGGCCCTGGGCAGGAAGATACAGAAGGCTCTGGTAGCACAGGAAAGTTGGCCAGAAATAACAAAACCCCATTGATGTGGTTCTACCTCCTGCCAGAATTTAGGTTTTTACCTAAAACTAACAGGAAAAATGATATTATTACAGCTTTGCTACTCTGGCTGATATAAAATACTCTGAAATTGTATTTGTCTCAGCTTGTGGTGACTTACAGGTTCTGGCTGAGGCAGTTTGGGTTCAGGTTTGTAAATGAGCATCACTTCCAAAGGGTTCCTCCAGCAGACCCCACAGGGCTGCTCGTGCTCCCTGCCACATCCTGGTATTAATCCATGTGTGCTCTGAGCTTTGGGGTGTTGGTCAAGGCACAGACACCCAGATTTCAGCTGGCACAGGGTGCCCAGAGCAGCTGTGGCTGCCCCTGCATCCCTGGAGTGTCCCAGGCCAGGCTGGAGCAGCTGGCACAGTGGGAGGTGTCCCTGCCATGGCAGGGGTGGCACTGGGTGGGCTTTGAGCCCTTCCAACCCAAACCATTCCAGAATTCCATGGCTTTGGATGAAAATTCAGCCTGGGGTATCCTTGGGGACACCCCAGCCAGGGATCAGGCTGGGATTGTCCCTCTCTCTTCTCCTGGGGTCCATTTCCACCAGGACAGGTGACAAACCCCCTCTGAGCACTGGGTGGGTTCCTCAGGGTCATCCCATTGGGAATGCTCTCCTGGGGTGTCCCCAAGACCCAAATCCATGGAAAACCCTGTGGGCACAGAGCTGGAGAGTGCTGACTCAGCTCTGAGCCACATAACTCTGAAATAATGCACTGGGAGCTCTGTGGGGACCCAAACCCTTCCCAAAGCTGGCAGGGGGGGAAGGAATGCCAGGAGGGAATGGGGGAGAGCCTGTGAGGGTGCACCCCATCCCTCACAGACACCGGGGAAACATCTGCTGCAGGAGAGCAACCTGCGCTTCCTGCAAAGTTTTCCATGAAAACTCTCACTTGGAAAAGGAACTCAAATGGTTTTTAGGATCATTTCTTTTTTGCTTCCAATCATGATCTGGAGAAGTGAATAAATTCAAATTTTCCTGCATGGCAAAAGTCCCATTTCAGAGGATTTGGAACAAATCCTGCCCCTGGTCTCAGTCTCCCTGCCTGATTTTGCCCTGCACCCCCAATTTCTCCATCTCTCCCTTTCCCAGCCTTAATTCAGGGATCTAAATTCCCATCCTTATTATTTCTGGCTGCTGAGGACAAGGAGTTATTCAAGAGAAAGAAATCCATATGTTGTTTGTGTCCATCACGCAGGGCCTCATCCACTTTTGGGACTGTGAGAGCTCATAAAATACTGTTTCTAGCTTGGCATAATGATATTTAAAATTGTAATAAAATACTAAACCCCTTGTAAAAACATTAACATCATAGAATTATTAGTGGGAACCATTAATTATTTATCATTTCATATAAATTATAAATTTATATTTTATATATAAATATATAATATAAGTATAATTTTATTTCCCTATTTATGGCACTTTAATTGGAGAGTTTCCCACGGCTGCTTTATGCACCCCTGAAGAAGCATCTATAATCCCATTTTTATAGGATTTACATCATCTCTGCCTGCTACATCCACAGAAATCTGGATTTCCAGGCTGTGTTCCCAAAAATCTGGAAGCTGTGGGCAGCTCTAGTGGTTTTTAGAGGTTTCCTGATCCCTGGAGCTCGGGCAGGGCTGGATTAATGGTCGGACTCGATGATCTCAGAGGGCTTTTCCCACCTGGATGATTTGGGGATTCTGGGAGAGGAGCAGCCCCCTCTTTGAGTCGGGATGTTTGCCATGGATGATTTGCATCCTTTGGCTCATCCCTGTTGTGGTGCCAATCCCAATTCCCTTCCCAAAGGGAATTCCAGCCCCTGAGCAGGGCCGGGTGTGTGCCTGGGGTGGTTGAGCCCCAAAATCCCAACTCCCACCCCAAAACCTGCCTGGCACCTCCTAGACTCTCCCTACTACAATCCCCCTTCTCCCAGAGCTTTTCCCAGCGGAGCAGGAGGGATTGGAGCAAATCCTGCCCCAAACCTGCGGCTCCGGGCCGGGATTAGGCTGCGCCGGGGATTAGTTGGGTCAGCAATTCAGAGCCCGGCTCAAGGACAAAGCCGGTGCCTCCTTAAGGGCTGCAGCCTCTCCAAAATGCTGCATCCCTCGGCCCGGAGCGTTCCCGGGATGCAAACAAGGCGGCTGTGCCACGGCTGGCTAAATTTAGCGGCACCGGTGTTGCCGTCACGCCGCCTGTGCCGCCGGAATCGCTCCCAACGCTGCCTTTAAGGGGATTTATTTTATTTTTTTTTTCTCTCTCTCTTCTCAGGGAAAGGCTATGACTAAGAGAAATCCACATTTGGAGGGATAGCAGAAGATGGAGGCCCTGGTCCAGCTGCGGAGGGAGAATGAAGTCGGGAGTTTGCAGACCTGAGGGTTCGCCCAAAACATTCCTCACCCTCCTCCTCCTCCTCCTCCTCCTCCTCCTCCTCTCTCTCCCTCTCCTCCTTCCTCCTCCTCTCCCCGGCAGTATCCAAAACAAGACTACGATAATGACAGGCACAGGCACAGCAGCCAGACGGGAATGATGGGCTGTTTTCCAGCCGTGGGGGGACCAACACCTACCTGGAGCCGTGGGGAGCCCCGTCCCCTCCGGGAGCGCCCGCCCGGGGCTGCCTCAGCAGCGCCGAAGCCGAGGCGGCGATGCCCGCATTTACCTACGGATCTCGGCTATTTTTTGGCCCGAAATAGGGATTTTTTTTTAAAGGCAATGCAGCCCTGTGTTTGCCTCGGCACAGCAGAGGGGGGGTTGAAGGTCAGCTTCCCGCGGGATTGGCAGGGAAAGGCCGGGATCAGCATTGGATGGCAGCGTTCGTGCGCTGCCATCGCCGCCGATGCCCCTCCCGCGGCAGGTCCGGCTCCGGCCGCGGAGCAGCCACACTTGTGATTTTAAACCGGAAAATCCCCTTCTCTCCATTCCGTACGCCCGCAGAGCTCCCCGGCAGCCCTGAAAGCGCAACCCCGAATTTTGGGGTGCCGCAGGAGCTGTCCGAGCTCCTGGCGGGCACCGCGGGGCCGGCGCAGCCCGGGGGTGTCCAGCACCCCATTGCCCGGTCCCCATCCCCAAATCCCGGCTCCTCGCCCTCCCTGCCCGGCCGGGCACTTTCGGGTGCCATCCCTTCCCTGTCCCCTGTTACATAACCGGCTGCAAAGCGGGGAACCCTCCCCATCCCGGGATGCCAGCTGCCTTCCCAATTACTCAGCACAAACGGGCCCTGCACAACCCCCCAATTTCCTCGCGTCCCCTCTCCCCGCTGTTGCCCGAGCCCCGGTGCGGTTTCCTTACCTGGCTGCTCGGGGCCGTGCATGCTGCGGGGCTGCGGCAGCGGTGCCGAGCGTGTCCCGTGTCCCGTGGCCCGTGTCCCGTGGCCCGGCTCCGGCGGCGGGGCCGCTCCGGCCCGCCCGGGGCGCTGCTGCCGCCGCCGCTGCTGCGAGCTGCGTGCCGCTCCCGGGTTATTTTGGGGATTACAGACACTCAGCGAGGGATGGGGATGGAGGCAGACATATCACACCGTCTAAAATGTGGCCTGGAGTGGGATCTGGAGTCTGCGGCGCAAGCCTCACCAGGGGTTTTTCTGTTTGTTTTCCTTGGGTTTTTTTTTCTTTCCCTTGACTGCGTGCTTTTCTATTTTTCTTTTTTTCCCCCCATTTTCCTTGCTCTTTTTTCCCCCCTCTTTTCCTCGTTTCTTTTTTTTCTTTTCCTCATCGTTTTATTTTTTCCCCATTTTCCTGTGTGCTTTCTTTTTCCTTTTCCTTGCTTTTTCTTTTTTTCCCTTGATTTTTTTTTTTTTTTTCTGGAGAATGCTAAATGCTGCTGGATTGTCCCCAGCAGGGATGTCACTTGTCCAAGCTTTGCAGCCGCGGGGATGGGGCTGACCCAGGCACACCTGGGGCACTTCCCCGGGCACCAGGCAGACAAACACTTCAGTGATGCTGTAAACAAATATTTGCAGTCATGGAATCATTTGGGCTGGAAAAATCCTCTCAGATCATCGAGCCCAGCCATGCCCAGCACTGCCAAGGCCACCACTGCCCCATGTCCCCAAGTGCCACATCCACAGGGGTTTTAAATCCCTCTAGGGGTTGGGACTCATCCACCCGGGGCTGGACAACCCTTTCCGTGAAGAAATGTTCCCGAATGTCCAACCCGAGCCTCGCCGGTGCAATTTGAGGCCGTTTCCTTTTGCTTTCCGCTCCAGCGGGGCTGGGGTCAGGCTGTGGGGTGGGGACGTGTCCCCTGTGCCCTCCCAGCTCCCCCGGTGGCACTGGGGGAAGCCAAGCCTTTGATCCCAGCTGGATTCTGGCTCACATTCCTCTGCTTTTTCACCTCCCAGCTTTTGTTTTCAGACCGAGTTCATATTCCAGCTTACGCTGATATTTTTCCTCCTCGGGTTTCTCTGCCCGCACGTCCCCGCTCCGCCTGCGGGTTGTCACGACCCTGGATCGCGACATCCCCCCGGCCGGCCGGGGCTCTCCCCCACCTCCCCGGCAGCAGATTCCCGGTTTATCACCTTGTTTTCCCTCTCTCCGAACCTTCCCGAGGCTCTGCTGGCTCCAAACTGGGAGTGCCCCTAGCTGATACTCGAATGACTGCAACGAGCGAACTGGTGGCACTGGGAGGAGGCTCTGCAGCTCTGGGAGCTCAATTCCCAATTCCCTGTTCCCAATTCCCAGTTCCCAGTTCCCAATTCCCAGTTCCCAATTCCCAGTTCCCAATCCCCAATTCCCAATTCCCAATTCCCAGTGCCCAATTCCCAATTCCCCATTCTCGGTTCCCAATTCCCAGTCCCCAATTCCCAATTCCCAATTCCCAATTCCCAGTTCCCAATCCCCAATTCCCAGTTCCCAATTCCCAGTTCCCAATCCCCAATTCCCAATTCCCAGTGCCCAATTCCCAATTCCCCATTCTCGGTTCCCAATTCCCAGTCCCCAATTCCCAATTCCCAATTCCCAGTTCCCAATCCCCAATTCCCAGTTCCCAATCCCCAATTCCCGATTCCCCATTCCCAGTTCCCAATTCCCAGTCCTCAATTCCCTGTTCCCAATTCCCGATTCCCACTTCCCAGTTCCCAATCCCCAGTTCTCAATTCCCAGTTCCCAATTCCCAATTCCCAGTTCCCAATTCCTAATTCCCAGTTCCCAGTTCCCAATTCCCAATTCCCAGTTCCCAATTCCCAGCACTCGTGATGGATTCCTGAGGCACAGGACATGGCCAGAGCCTCCCTGTCCTGATGCTCCCCGGGATTTTTATCAGGGAGAAGTTAAAAAGGGAATTCAAACCACTTTTCGTGCAGGGGGGTGGATGGAGATGGACTTTAGGACCCTCCCAACCCAAACCAGTCTGGAATTCTGGGATTCCAGGGTTCTGGGACTCCAGGTTAAAGATGGGAGGACTGGAGCAAATGGCTGCATCCAAACTGGCTTTTTAACTAATATTTTGCATTATAACAGATAAAGGACCCAAAGAGCTGTGATGCGTCCAAACCCAAAGCCTGAGGGAAATCAAATCGATTCCCACCTTCCTGCAGGGATGCTCTGATTCCTCTTCTTCCCCTCTCCTCCTCCTCCTCCTCCTCAGCTCCCACAAAGGAACTCCAGGTCAACACTGCCCTGCTGCCTTGGCAAGGCATTGCCCACACAGACTGTGCCAGCACAGGGATCAGCAGGAGAAAATCTTTATTTACATCTCAAGAGAGAGCAGTAACACAGCTGCAGCGATTCACCGGCAAGAAAACTCTGGCAAGAAAACTCCGGGAAGAAAACTCGGCGCAACATTCCTGGGGGGAGAGGGGCTCCTCCCTCCACACAGTATCTCGGGTCGGTACAAAATTGCTGTGGCTTTACAAAAGGCTCGGGGTTCACAGTAAAACACCCACGGGGAGCACGGCAGGGGCACAGCCAGGGACAAATTCCCTGCTGGAGTTTGGTCTCGGAAAATGCAACAGGTCTGGTAGAAAATTCCAGCCCGAGGGCCGGAGGCATGCACAGCCACGGGATTTCTACACCAGTTATAGGGCTGGAAGCCTGGAAAAGGCATCTGCAGACCCGTCCTGTGCTGGGCTGCATGGAATTCTCTCTTCAGGAGGAATTTTGCAGTGGGGAAGGACAGGACATAAGGACAGGACAAGGCAAAGCAGGGATCAGCCCCTCTGCCTGGCACTCAGCTGCTTTTACAGCCTAAAAAAACCCCTAAAACCTCCTCCCCTCCTGCCCAAAGCTGCTCCAAAGAAAGCAGCAGACAGGTTTTGGCTGTGTCGGGATTTGTGTCTAAAACCAGCCCAGACCTTCATCCCAGGGTGGTGGGAAAATCCCAAATCTCTCTGAAATAGGCTTTCCCTGCCAGCTGGAAGATTTGCAGCCTCCCAGCACCAGGGCATGGGAAGGCCTCCTGGGCCAGCAGTGAGAGCTGACAATGCCTTTGTTCCCACCTGGAAAATTCCCACCTGGAGCAGGGTGGGAGCACTTTGGCCTCGCCCCAGGCAGGGGTGAGCAGGGGGATGAGGGCAGGGATCCCACTCTGGCTCCACCAGGATGAAGCAGATTTTAGGGAATCCTTGGTCAGCACCAGGATGCTCAGCTGGGATAAACAAACTCAGGCAGGAGCTGGAGTTTCACACCTGGAAAAAATCCCTTAAAAATCCAGTCAATCCCCTTTCCCTGCTGTGGGACACAGGGAAAATAAAGGGAAAATAATCCCAGGGACATGCAGGAGCACAAAAGTGCTCTGATTAACCCCAGAGGTGGGAGCAGTGCCAGGTTCCTGCCCTCCTGTGAGCCCCCCTGGCAGAGGCAGAATTCCCTGCAGATCCAGCAGCTCCATGCACACAATTCCCAAAAGGTGATGCTAAAATTCAGCACTTTCTGTTTGTTTGTTTGTTTTAAACTTTTACAAATACGCATCTTGCTTTTATTTTCCTTTTTTTCTTAAATATATAGCTTATAAAATAAGGCAACTCGAGGAGACCAGAACTGTCCCCATTGCTCGGGTACTGCCTCCTACAAAAAGAGAGTGACAGTACCTCCAGTTGAGAAAAGCCCAGCCCCACCACAACCCAAGGATGCTGAAAATCGTGGGAGAACACCTGGGCATGGCCCTGGCTGCATCCCAAGGAAGGAAATCTCTGGGGTTTCGTGGGGAGGAGTCACTTTGCTGGGGGACACAGCAGGAGCAGCTGAAGGGACCCCTGGCCAGGGCATCTCGGGGACAAAGGCAGCACAGAAGATGGAATGAGCTGATTCCTCCCCAGAACTGAAGCACAAGTGGAGATAAATCTTTGGGAGAAACTCTTAGGACTTTGCTGTCTTGGAATGTTGAAAGCTATAAACCAGGAAAGCACAGAGGAGTGCAACTCATCCCCAGCCCAGATCGTGCTGAGTGTCACAGCATTCCATAAAAACCTGTACAGCAGCTTTTCCAGCAGGGAACTCAGCTCTCCCCATGGAAGGGGTGCAAGGGAGAGTTTCACCTCCAAGCTTTTCCTCTTTTGTGTGTATTCATGCTGGAAATGTGAGCCCCACATCTCTCAGCTTTGTAGTACACACATTTTCCACGTTGCTCCCAAAATTCCCACTGGGCTGAGTGTTGCTTTCTAGAGCTTTATTTCTCTGAGAAATACATTTAATAGAAAATAATTTATAGAAAAAAACCACCTCAGCCTAGAGAGTCCTCAGCAGTAAATGGTCCTGTGGAGCAGCAGGATGGCACGTGTGGGCTCAGCCAGGGACTGGGGCTGGAAAGGGATGGCAAGGACACCATGGCAAAGCTGTGCAAACCTGGAATGACCAACGCCCCTGTCAGCACCACCAATCCAGGATGGACCACGGGCAGGAAAGCTCCACAGCCCCAAAAGAGGGAAAAAAACCCTTATTCCAGCAGACTTGACCTTCCAAACAAAGATCTGATCCTGGCTGTAACTGGTACCCACCAATGTCACCCAGCCATGAGCACCCAAGCCCAGCACAGCCCTGGCACTGCACTGGGAACCAAATCCAGGATGGAATGAGATCCTGGTGCTTGGCACGGGCTGGTTAGTGCTCCTCCTCCGAGAGGATGGGTGGGATCCTGCTGGACAGCAGGCTGTACACGTAGGGCCAGATCTTGTTGGTCTCTGTGCCAGAGAAGGAGTGAAGGATGCCCCTGCTCCTGGAAAAGAGGTGGGAGAAGTCAGGAGAAGCCATCCCAACCAAGAAAGCTTGGACAGGGGTAGTGGAGGTGTCCCTGCCCATGGCAGGGGATGGAATGGGATGGGCTTTAAGGCCCCTTCCAACCCAAACCATTTTGGGATTCTGCTTGGGATTCTGCAGTTCTGTCCCTTCTACTGCAAGGGCAATTTTGGTCCCCACCATGTGCTTAAAAACACCTGGACTTCTACTCCCTTTGAGCAGCAGATTTACCACCCTGCAGCAATCCATCCTTCCCAGACTGGCCAGGGGCACAGCAGCCCCACAACTCCAGGGACAGCAGCCCCACAAGGGGAACAAGCCCTGGAACTCCCCTGTTGTCCCAGCAGATCCATCTGAGCCAGTGCTGGGGTCTCTCCCTTCTCCTGCCCTCCTGCCAACCTCCCTGTGCTTCACCCAAACCCCTTGGTGCCCTGGATGGATTTTTCATGGCATGTCCCACTCTGGATCTAGGCCAAACTGCCCCTCCCATGTGCTGAGCCCAGCAGGACCAACAGCAGCTGGGAATTTCTCTGGATCATCTTCCTTCCTCCAAGGGAGGCCCCGTCCAGGCTCAGGGCTTGGCCCCAAAAATCTGCCAGGGCTCTTTAGGATGTGGGCAGGACACAAAGAGCCTGGTGGTGGTTCTGAGAGCCCTGCTGGGGGTTCTGAGAGCCCTGCTGAGGTTCTGAGAGCCCTGCTGGGGTTCTGCTCGTGCCCAACTCACTTGTAGAGCTCTATCACGGGCTTGGCAGCATCTTTGTACTTCCTGAGGCGAGCGGCCACAGCCTCGGGCCTGTCCTCATCGCGCTGCACCAGCGGCTCTCCCGTCAGGTCATCCACACCCTGGGGGACACAGAGCACACAGGGACATCAGCACCCATCACTGAGGGGACACAGAGCACACAGGAACATCAGCACCCATCACTGAGGGGACACAGAGCACACAGGGACATCAGCACCCATCACTGAGGGGACACAGAGCACACAGGGACCTCACCTACCCTATCACCCGCCCTGCAGCTGCCACAGGCCTCATCCTGGTCATGCCTCAGGTTTGGCTTTTCTATTTTCACACTCTGTGCTGCTTTAGTGTGTGGGTCTGGGCTTCACATTCAGGGATGCTGAGCTCTGTGCACAGAGCAGGGAGACAAAACAATTCCTGCTCCAGCTGGGCACCAAGGACAAATGACCCAAATCTCAGCCCAGAGCACAAACCCCGTGGGCTGGAGAGAGAAAAACAAGCAGGGTGGGACTGCCTGGGCTAAAGCTGGGATGGGACAATGAACTGCAAGGTGCAAATGGAGCAGAACTGATCCCAGGGACAGAGCCCGTGCCCGGCCGTGCATTTTGGGGCCATTTTGGTTCATCTTGGGTGCAGCCCTGGCTGGGCTCTGGTGCTGCCCAAGGTGGGTGCATGGAGGAGATGCTTGGAATAAATCCCTGCTTGATTCTGGAACTCTGCCCAGCCTCTGCTCCAGGGCAGCCTGCACTGTCTGTACAAGTCCTGCTTTCCTCAGGAAAGGGGCAGAATTCCTCAGAACAATTCCTCAGAATATTTAGCTCAACCCCCCAGGAAAGTTTAGCGCAATTTCTCAGAATGTTTAGCACAACCCCTCAGATCATTCAGCCCAATTCCTCACGGCTCCCAGCCCTTCCAACCAGGACCTCACCTCAGAGCTCCCTCAGCAGCCCAGCTCCTGCAGGGACAGGCTCCCCGTCCCACGTTCCCCCCTGCGGGAGGCTGCAGTGCCTCAGGCCCTCACCTGGCTGTGGGGAGGGTTGAAGTCCATGTTGTAGACGCGGCCGCTGCCCGGGTGCACCCAGCGGGCGCTCAGCCGATCCTTCAGCGTCTCGAAGGGGATGTTGAGGCTGATCACCAGGTCCAGCTGGCAGATCCCATCCAGAGCCCGCGCCTGCCCCAGCGTCCGAGGGAAACCTGGGCGGGCACAGGGACACGGGGAGGGGAATGAGCGGCTGGGAAGCAGCGGGACGGAGCCGGAGCCATCCCCGAGGCAGCTCCGGAGCCGCGGGCCCGGCCCCGCTGCGGCACAGGCGGGGAAAGGCAGACACCGCCATATGGCTCCAGGAAAAAATAGCTCCTGCAGCAGCCACCGCTCCCGAAATGTGACACCCGGGGCTCAGCTGGCCCTGCACGGGGGCTGGGGACAGGCAGGGGGACACGGGCAGTGGCAGAACAGGGATCAGTGATGGAATGATGAGGGGAAATGTGAAGGGACAGCACAGACTGATGAGCACAGACTGGGGACGAACTGCTGGCTGATGTGGGGACATCAGGGAGACTGCAGTGAAATGATCCTGTCCTCCTTGGGACAGCCAGTGAGCAGCTGGAGCAGAGAATTCCAGAAGGTTTGGATAGGAAGGGACTTTAAAGACCTGAAGCGAGCCCGCAGGAAAGATGGAGAAAGATCTTTTACAAGGGATGGAGGGACAGCACACAGGGAATGGTTCCCACTGCCAGAGGGCAGGGATGAATGGGATATTGGGATATTGGGAATTGTTCCTGAGAGGGTGGATAGGCCCTGGGATGGAATTCCCAGATTTGCTGTGGCTGCCCCTGGATCCCTGGCAGTGCCCAAGGCCAGGCTGGACACTGGGGATGGAGCACCTGGGACAGTGGGAGGGGTCCCTGCCATGGCAAGGATGAACCTGGATGAGCTTTAAGGTCTCACCCAATCCAAACCACTCTGGATTCTTTGATTCTCCTTCCAGCCATGGCCAGGGACCCCAGGCCGTGCATGTTTGCCCTCAGCTCCTCCCATCGCTTCACCTCAGGTGGCTTTTGGGCGGGGATCGAGGAGCTGCTGCACACACACGCACGTGAAGGAGGGAAGAAGTTTTTCCTGGCGTGTCTCCAGCCCTGCCCTGCTCTGTGGCACACCCAGCTCCTCTCCCTGCCCTTCCCTTTCCCGGCCACGAGCCAAGGGCTCAGCTGGACACGCACGTGCCGAGGCCAGCGGGACACGTCCCTGCAGAGCTCAGCTCCTGCCTCTGCTCCCACCTCCTCTCTCCTGGGGCTGCCAAACCATGGGGAACAGAGGAATGTCCCCAAGGGGCTGGGGTCCCCCTCTGCACTCACCGTCGAGCAGCCAGTGCTGCTCCCGCCGCTTCTCCAGCTCGGCCATCATCACGCGCGTGATGACGTGGTCAGGCACCAGCAGCCCTCGCTCCAGGTACTGCTGGGCCAGGGCTCCAGCTTCTGCTCCAGACAAGAAAGAAAAAGAGAGGAAAAAAAACCAAAATCATGACATTTCTACTTCAAAAATATCGCACCCCCTCAAATGCTGCCTGGGAGATTGTTGGCAGTGTCGCTGTGCTCACGGTGGAAAGGCCACTGGGTCCTTTTGGGGTAGAGGAGTGGGAATTCCTGAGGTACCTGGGAGCAGCATGCTCCTGCTGGGCCTCAGCCAAGCCACACTGATGGAGAGAGAAGCCCTGGGTGTGCTCCTGTGGTTTGGGACATGGCTCCCATGTGGGCACAGGTAGGGACTGCCCCAAACACCTGAGCCTGCTTCCCATCCCCAGGGCTGAAGGATTTCCCAGCCTCCACTTAAGATAAGCTCAGGTAAGAAAATTATCCTCAAGATCACATCCTTGAGAACATAATTGTGGTAATTGCAAGGTAAGTGCACATTGCTGGGCTCCTGCCTGGCTCTCCTCAGCCTCAGCTGCTTCTGGAGGCTGGAGAGAGACTGGGGACAAGGGATGGAGGGACAGGACTGAGGGAATGGCTCCCACTGCCAGAGGGCAGGGATGGATTGGGAGATTGGGAATTCCTGGCTGGGAGGGTGGAGAAGATTTGGAATAGAATTCCCAGAGCAGCTGTGGCTGCCCCTGGATCCCTGGCAGTGCCCAAGGCCAGGCTGCAGCACCCTGGAACAGTGGGAGGTGTCCCTGCCATGGCAGGGAGTTGAACTGGATGAACTTTAAGGTCCTTTCCAACTCAAACAACTCCATGATGGATGTTTGCCGTGATTTTCTTTCAGCCCCTCAGAAACACAAAGAAAACATTTGGAAAATGGAAATATTCTTTGTCCCTGTGTGTGACAAGCCCTGCTCCTGCCCCAGGAGAGCTCCAGCCCCTCTCCCTTTGGACCAGGACCCCACGGACATCCCTTCTGCTGTCTTCCCACAGCAGCTGAAATGGCGTTTGTCACTAGAAATGAACAATCCCCTGATCTATTTTTTGCACCCTTTCTGGTGAGGACAGCACATTTCAGCCCTCTCCAAGTGAGAGTCCTCTCTAAAAATAACCCCAGGATCCTGCACTGGAGGCAGCTCCGGCTCTCCAGCACCTGCACCTGCCGGGGGTGAACTCCTCAGCTGCAGGAGGGGTTTCTGCAAGGTAAGCAATTCTTGGAGGGAATTCATCTGTTCTAAGGAAGAACCAGCCTGGGCAGGGGTCCAGTTTTTGGGCCATCAGTTTGGGAAGGACACGGAGACACTGGAGCTCATCCAGAGGGGGCAACAAGGCTGGAGAGGGGCTGAGAACACAAACCCTGTGAGGAACCCCTGAGGGAGCTGGGGGGGCTCAGCCTGCAGAAAAGGAGGCTCAGGGGTGCCCCCATCACTCTCACAGCTCCTGGAAGGTGCCTGTGCTCACCTGGGGCTGGGCTCTGTCTGCAGCAGCACTGACACAGCCAGAGCACACAGCCTCGAGCTGCACCAAGGGAAATACAGGCTGGAGAGCAGGAAAAGCTTTTCACAGAAAGGTGATAAAGCTCTGGAATGGCTGCCCGGGGAGGTGGTGCAGTGCCCATCCCTAGGGGTGTTTAACAAAGCCTGGATGTGGCACTGGGTGCCAGGGGTGAGTTGGGGTGTGGGGCTGGGTTGAACTTGGTATCTTGAAAGGCTCTTCCAACCCAGTCATTCTGTGATTCTGTGAATTGTGTGAATTCTGTGACACGCTCCCAGGTTTAACCCAGAAGCCAAAGAGTCTGCCTGGAGAACGCTCAGATTTTTCCCTGCTGTGTGTGACGAGTCCTTCTCCCGGCACAGAAGGAAGGTCCAGCCTCCTTCTCCCTGGAGCAGGGCCAGGAGTGCAGGGTGCTGGAATCCAGCATCCCACCTGCCTGGGAGCGGGGCAGCAGCGCTGACTCACGGCTGAGTCACCGGGATCATCCCCCTGCCTCCGTGCAGCAGGAATTCCAGCTGGCCCCGGGCACAAAACACCTTTTCCCAATGACAGCTTCTTTGTCACCTCCCAGACGTCACCACGTTCCTGGGAAAGCCAAGGACGCGGGGATGGAAAATGCAGCCTGCGGATTGTGCAAACAGCACGGAGCCCTGAGGGCAGCAGCACTACAAAAACAGGATTTGGGATTTTTTTTTAATATTTATTGGCGTGGTGCGTGCAGTGCCAGAGGCTCGCAGGGAATGAGCTCGCTGAGGGGCTGGGCTGCTCCAGGAGGAGCTGCTGGGCGAGTGTGGCTGTCACCCAAAGGGGGATGGACATCCAGGGGACCAGGAGGTGTCACACAAGGTCTGGCTGTCACCTGTCACAGACATGTTTTATGAAAAGTCCTTTCCTTAGGATTTTTCCTCCTGAGAAGCTGAGAGGCCTCAGGAACAAAATGCAAACAATGGTTATCTGCTGCTGTGGGATGCAACAGGTGCATCTGGGATTGGTCTCATGTGGTTGTTTCTAATTGATGGCCAATCACAGTCAGCTGTCCAGACTGTCTCAGTCAGCCTTTGTTATCATTCCTTTTCTATTCTTAGCCAGCCTTCTGATGAAATCCTTTCTTCTATTCTTTTAGTATAGTTTTAACATAATATATGTCATAAAATAATCAATCAAGCCTTCTGAAACATGGAGTCAACATTCTCATCTCTTCCCTCATCCTGGGACCCCTGCGAACACCACCACAGTCACCCAAGGAGGGATGGACATCCAGGGGACCAGGAGGTCTGGCTGTGACCCTGAGCAGGGATGGCCATCCCAGGAGCCTGGAGAGGCCACACAGGGTCTGGCTGTCACCTGAGCAGGGATGGCCATCCCAGGAGCCTGGAGAGGCCACAGCAGGGTCTGGCTGTCACCCCAAGGAGAGATGGCCATCCCAGGAGCCTGGAGAGGCCACAGCAGGGTCTGGCTGTCACCCTGAGCAGGGATGGCCATCCCAGGAGCCGGGAGAGGCCACAGCAGGGTCTGGCTGTCACCCTGAGCAGGGATGGCCATCCCAGGAGCCTGGAGAAGCCACAGCAGGGTCTGGCTGTCACCCTGAGCAGGGATGGCCATCCCAGGAGCCTGGAGAAGCCACAGCTGGTCTGGCTGTCACCTGAGGCCAGCTGGCCGCGCCAGGGAGCAGCTGTGGCCCAGCAGGGCTGCTGGAGCCAGGCCTGGAGCTGCAGGCCAGAGCAGCCCGAGGCACAGCGGGGCTGGGCAGGGAGTGTGGGAACACAGCAGAGCCCCCCAGCCCCGGGGTGCAGCTTTCCCACGGCCCAGGACAGACGGACAGCTCTCCACGGCTCCACCACGGACATCCCTGCTGCTGCCCTGTCCCCTCTGTGTGTGGAGCTCCTGCAGCTTCTCCCTCCTCCACAGCACTGCCCCATCCCCTCTCTGCAGCAGGAACAGCCCTGGGTCTGCAGGAAGGGCTCTCCAGACCCCCGGGATGTGCAGAGAGCATCACCCCATCCCCAGTCCCAGCCCTGGGGGTTCCTTCCAGGCAGTTTAAACTCCAAATTTAACATTTGCCATCCCCTTCCCAGCCCCCAGCCCATGGAAAACTCCATTCCAAAGGGGAGCAGGGTCTGGGAGCCCTTCCTGAGCAGGGAGGGAGATCCTGGCCCCCCGTGTGGAGCTGGGGCTCACCCCATAGCACCAAACCCCATTGCTGGGCTGGTCACAGGGGTGCAGGCTTTACTCTGCACTTACTCCAGGGAGCAAAGGGCTTTTCAGTGTGCTGAGCTCAAAGCCAGCCTTCCAACTGCAGCTCTAATCCCATTAATCTGATGACTGAGGGTTTAATCTGCCCTGAAACTCACGGGACTCCAGCTCGCTGTGGCTCCCCCCACGTGGCCTTGATCTGTCCCCAGGGATGTGTCCCAGCCCCACCAGGGGACAACTGATGATAATAACAGGTTATTTCTTTGGGATTATTGAAGGAGAAAGGAGTTAGGTTGTAGTGGTTTCAAATTTTTTAATTATTTTATTAATTATCTTCGAGATTTTGAAGTAATTTTCAAGAATTTGAATTTTTTTAATGAATGACAAATAGTGGAGAATTTTAGGGATTCTTTGATGGTTTAATGTGGAGTTTAGTAATTTTTTTAATTAATTTGTTTGGCATTTAGATTTTTTTTTTAGGGATTATTGGATTCTTTAGATGGTGTCCTGGGGTGGCTGGGATTGTTTATTTTTTAAGATACTTTTAGAGCTGTGAGTGTATTTGTGGTTTTTATAAAAAAATTATTTTTAGTTTTATTTTTATTGAGATAATAAGTTTTTTTTTTAATTGTAATAATGTTTTTTTAAATTTAATTGTAATTGTGGTTTTTTTTAATTGTAATAAAAAATTGGGATTTTTTTATAATAGAGCATGCATAATTGCTGGGGTTTTATTAGTTTTTTAATTGTAACTATGGTTTTACTTTGTATGCATAGAGTGATATTTTTTATATTTGTAAGTTGTAAGGTATTTTTAAGGGATGTGGTGTTTGTAAGGGACATGTTCCAGCCCCAGGGGACGTGTCCCAGCCCCAAGGCCACCCGGCAGCCACCCAGGGCCAGGCAGGACAGGCTGGAGGAGAAGCTGTTCCCAAACACAGCCCTGGGCAGCCTCCAGAGCCTGCAGCACAACCCTGGACTTTCTCCCTGTGCAAAGCCTTTTCCAGGAGTTTGGTTTTGGGTTTTTTTCTCCCATTATTTAGGCTACAGCAGCCCAGTCTGGAGCTGACAGAGGAGGAACCCTGGGGGTGAATGGGGCACCAATGCACCACCACAGTTAAACCACAGACACACAGCAGGTGTCACCCCAGTTTTGGGACCTTTTTCCTGTCACAGATGCTGCACCCACCCTGCCCTCAGCATCAGGAGGTGATTTTAGGGAGCAGGAGCCTGATGGGGCCCCAAATTTGGGCTTGCAGGGTGGACAGTGGGGTGTGAAAGGTGCCTGTGCTCAGCTGGGGCTGGGCACTGACACAGCCAGAGCACACAGCCTCGAGCTGCACCAAGGGAAATACAGGCTGGAGAGCAGGAAAAGCTTTTCACAGAAAGGTGATAAAGCTCTGGAATGGCTGCCCGGGGAGGTGGTGCAGTGCCCATCCCTAGGGGTGTTTAACAAAGCCTGGATGTGGCACTGGGTGCCAGGGGTGAGTTGGGGTGTGGGGCTGGGATGGACTCGATGATTTGGAGGTCTCTTCCAACTCAGTCATTCCATGAATTCTGTGAATTCTGTGAATTCTGTGAATTCTGTGAATCTGTGAATTCTGTCTGGAGAGCAACAGCCCGGACTGGGAGAGATCCCAGGGATCAGGGATAGAGCAGGGATCTATGGAAAAGCAGGGACTGTCAGGCTGCATCCCTGGGCTCAGCTCTGGCCACCAAGCAGGCCAGTGTGGCCAGCAAAGGCCACAATCCATGGGAAAGGTGTGGAGAAGGGCTGTGGGGCCATGCACAGCCCACATCCCCCAGGGAATTTTGTTTTGTGCATGCTTTGGTGGACGCCCACAGAGGAAATCTGTCACGAGGAAAGGACAGGAGCCACTCCTGGCTCCAAGAGAGCACCTGACAGGGAGCAGTGGGACAGACACAAGACCCACAGATCCCCAGCCAAAGCCAGGACAAGCAATTCAGTTGTTTGGCAAATGAGCTGAAGGGTCCTGCTAAGACCTGGGGATGCTGCCAACACCAGAGACAACCACCTGGGTTCCGGGGCAAATGCTGGCCAGAAAAATGGCTCACCACCCTCCAGCACCCCTGCCTGGCACCAAAACACAGCCTGAAAGTCTTCCAAGGTGTTTCAAAGGCCTTTCCCTGGAGCAGAGCAGCCATTGCTGACAGGCACTAATTAGGGGACACACGGCTGGGGGCGGATGTGCCTGGAGCACAACTCAAAGCCCTCCAGCAGCAGCAGCAGCCGTGCATTCAGCTGCTTCACCTGCCCCAAAAGTGATCCTTGTTCCCTGTGACCACCACCAGCAGCTCCAGCAGCGTCCTGGAATGCTCTCCATGCTGGAACTCAGCTTTCCTCCAGCAGCAGGAGCCCCCCAAACCCTCAGCTGTGGCCACTTCATGCCTGGCAGCGGCCAGCAGGAAAATCCCTGGAGCACTGACACAGCAGGCCAAGATCCCTGTGAAAACACAGGATTCACAGTTGCCTTTGGGAGGATGAGGCTGTAATGGGTCTGTTGGTTCTGCAGAGCCCCAGCTCCCCACAAGCACAAAGCTGGTGACGCAGCTGAGCTGACAGACTTGGGAAGAGGAGCTGCTTCCACCTCGTTTCCCCCGGAGCACAGTCATGTAACAGCTTGTCCAAAGCAAACAGCAGAAAAAAACAAAAACAAAAACTAAAAAAACCCAAATAACTGGAGCTCACTGAGAGCTGTTACACAGGCTGAGTCAAAGGTGGGACCCAAATGTCACGCCAGATGAACCAAACCACGGCTGGTTTCCTTCTGAGTAATTTTCCCTGCATTTCTCCGTGTTGTTTCCTTCTGAATGTACCCAAGACACCTTCAGCTAACTCTCCTTGGTTCTCAGTGTCCCCGGAGGAGCTCTGTGGCAAGAGCACGGACTGAAAAGTGAAGTTTGGGACAGTTGGTGGTTCAGAGCTTGGGCTGTGGCAGCACCGGCTGCCCCTCTCCACACACTGCACCTCTGCTCGCTTTCCAGCCCAGCTTTCTGTCCTTCAGCCAAAGCCCTCACCGAGATTTTCCAAATTTTCTAAAGAAAACATTATTGTCCTTTTTATTTACAAAAGGAAATCTGGGTATTTTTACATGAGTGACCAGCGCAGAGCTGTGTGCAACGCCCTTGTCGGACCACGCACCTCTCCAAAACTTTACCCTGCCTAATTTTCCTCCCTGTTTTTGCCATCCTTCTAAAATAGAAATCACTTCTGAATCCTCTCGGTTTGTTTTGCACCGAGGCCGTTTCACCGTTCCCTGCCCGGTGAGTCAGCTTCCCCCCGGTCGGTGTTTCACACATCAGCGGAGGACAGAAGGAAGCGCTGGGGAAAGAACCGCGCCGGGATTGCCCAATCCCGCCGGGCTGGGGCTCAGCACGGCCGCTCCCGAGCCCAGCCCGGAGCAGGAGCCCCTCACTGCCCGGGGGACACAGCACAGCTCATCCCGGCTCCAGGGCTTTGGGTTTGGGTGTCGGACACGGGATGGGCAGCGCTGCCCAGCCCTACAAGCCGGGAGCGCGGGGGTGCCCGTGCCAGGTGGGTGCTGAGCCCATCTCCTGCCGCTCCCCGCTCCTGGGACCCGGCCAGGGCAGCCGGCGATATTCCCGGCAGGTTTTCCCTCCGGACAGACGCTCCTTCCCAATCCATCCGTGCCGCCGTGGGAATGCCGCAGCATCCCGGCCATCTGCCGTGCATCCCCGGGGCAGGATGGAGTTATTGATAATCACAGGATGGAGTTATTGACAATCACAGCACAGCCCCGAGCCCCGCACAGCGCCCATCTCCCTGGGGTCTGCACCGGGCTCTCCGGAGCCGCGACCACCCCGCACAGCGATAACAGAGCCACGGACATCCCCGGCACCCGCGGCTCCCGATCGCGCTGCTCCCGAGCGGCTCCGAGAGCCCCGGCAGGAGGAGCAGGCGATGAATGAGCTGTGCCAAACGCACGGCAAGAAAACAACCTGTGGTGCACCCGCCGCGGACACGGCTCCCATCCATCGCCGTCTCCAGCCCACCCCCATCTCCATCCGCATCCCCACCGCGTCCCAGCGCTGCCCCGCCGGGGATGCGCGGGCAGGGACCCCCGGTGCCGCTCCCGGTGCCGGCGCCGACGGGGCGGCCCCGCGGGCACTCACCGCCGCCGCCGCCGAGGCTCTCCCGCAGGAACTGCCCGCTGGAGAGGTGCTGGAGCCCGAAGCTGCGGGCGATCCTCTCGCACACCGTGCCCTTGCCCGAGCCGGGCGGGCCGAGCACCACGGCCCGCAGCAGCTTGGAGGCCATGGCCGGCTGCGGGCGCCGGAGCGCTGCGGGGCAGGACACGCGTCAGCCGCCCCGGCCGCGCTCCCCCCGCGCCGCCCGGACACATCAGCAGGGCGGGGGGACCCCGCGGCCGCTCCCCCGCCCGCCCCCTCGGGCCGCGGCACCCTGGGATTTGTAGTCCCGGAGCCGCCCGCGCATCCCCCGGCCCGACGGGGCCCCCGCGGTCCCGCACGGCCCGGCCCGGCGGGTCCCGGTTCGGCGCGGCTCGGCACGGCGCGGCCCGGCCCGGCACATCCCGGCTCGCCGCGCCCGGCTAGCCCGAGCCGCGCCGCCCATGGAAGCGGCTCCCGGGGCACGTCCCGCACGCCCGGCACGGCCGAGCCCGCGGGGAGCCGGGGGGGACCGCGACCACCGGGGCGGGCACGGCGGCGGCGGCGGGCGGAGGGTGCCCGGCTGCGGACGGGCGGAACACGGGCCGCGGGCGTGCGGGATGGGCATGAACGGCTGGAAAGCACGGCCGGGGATCGGGTACAACCTGTGGATGGACAGCTGGAAAGCACGGCCGGGGAGCGGGTACAACCTGTGGATGCACAGCTGGAAAGCACGGCCGGGGAGCGGGTACAGCCTGTGGATGGACAGCTGGAAAGCACGGCCGGGGAGCGGGTACAGCCTGTGGATGGCACACACACACATCCACACACACGCGAACACAGACACAGACACACACGCACAGAGCCTGGAGGTGGTGCACAGCCCGCCGTGCCCAGGAGCTGCTCGGCGCTGGTGACACCGCGGGGAGTGTCTGTGGCACTGTGGACGTTCGTGTCACTCGCTGTGTGTCTGTGGGTGACTCCCTCTGCGTGTGCGGCTCCGCGGGTGCCGTTCCTTGTGTGTGTCACTGTATGTGTGTGTGTGTGTGTGTGTGTGTGTGTCCCTTCCTCAGTGCAGAATGTCACTCTCTCTGTGTCTGTGCGTGTGTCACTGTGCGTGTGTCACTGTCTGTGTCACTGTGTGTGCGTGTGTCACTGTGTCTCTGTGTGAGTGTCTCGCTGTCTGTGTCACTGTGTGTGTCTGTCACTGAGCGTGTGTCACTGCGTGTGTGTCACTGTCCCGGCGGGCGCAGCCCCGTGCCCACACCATGTCTATACGGTGCCCACACGGTGCCCACACGGTATCCACGCCGTGCCGTTCCCGGTGCGCGCCCCCGCGGCTGCCGCCGTGCCCGCGCTCGGGGGCGCGCGCCGCCTCCCGTCCCTCTCTTCCCGCCCCCCCCCACCCGCGCGCGCCCCCGCGCCGCCCCCGGAAGCGGGCGCGGGTCACGTGGGCGCGCGGCGCTGCCATAAACACGGCAAGATGGCGGCGCTCACGCCGCCCGCCCGCCCGTGCTGCGTCATGTCGCGCCCCGGCCCCGCCGCGCCCGCAGGTGGGTCCGGCCCGGCGCGGCCCCGGGCACCGCGGGGTGGGCGGCCGGCGGCGGGGGGCGCGGGGCCGGCGGCGCCGGGCGCGGCGCTGCCCCGTGGCGCACTCGCATTTTCGGGGGCTGCGCGGGCGGGGCCGCCGCCCCCCCCTGCCCCGGGCGGGTCCCGGCGCTGCTGAGGGGCGAGCGGGGCGGGGGGCGCTCCGCGGGATCGGGGCTCCCCGTCCTGCCCCGTCCCGTCCCATCCCGTCCCGTCCGCGGCCGCTGCCCGGCTTTCCCCCTCCCCGCTCCAGGTAAGCTCGGGCAGCGCCCCGGCAGCGAAGTTGGGAGGAGCGGCGGTGGCGGCCCGGGCTCCGCCGCCCCTCAGCGCCGCCGTGCCCGCCGCCGGCCGTGTCACCGCCCCGCGCCGCTGCATCCCCGTAACCAGCTGTTTGTTTTCTTCCCTCCTCAGGCTGGCGGGATTCGCGCTCAAACCGCGCCGGGGAAGATGGAGATGAGGTTGGTTCCCCTCAGGAGCCCGCGCGGGGTGAGAGCGGCTCGCAGCGCCCGGAGATCCTCGGCCCGTGCGTAGGGGTGGGGAGGGACCAGCCCCGGGGCTGTGGGCAGGGAATGTCCCCAGCCCCATCGCTGCGATGCCGAAGGAATTTTGGTTCCTATGAAACAACTGCAAAAATGTCACCAGCCCCAAAGGGGCAGGACGTGGGACTGGAGTTTAAAAACCAACCAGGCCAGCTTAAACGGGTTTCAAAGGTGAGAACTGGCAGCAAACACTGGAAACTGGAGGGGTTTTTTAAAAAGTGTATGGAAATTTGCAGGGCCTTAGCAATAACAAGAACAAAAATGTATGCTGGACTCCAAAATTAATGTGGGGTTTGCTATAAAAAGGTGGGGTTTTTTCCGGGTAAATGGAGAACCTGCTTGAGCTTTCTGCATCAGGTCTGTGTAGCTTTAGTCTGGCTGAAGCAAAGCAAAAATCAGTATGTGTGTGTGTGATGCAACACAACAAACTGTATTTGAACTGGGGGAAGAGCTGGCTCCTCCAGATAAAATGGCATCAGCCCTTGGAATACGGGTGTGACTCCAGCAGCTGCTGTTGCAGAGGGTGCTGGGGAGGAATTGTTCCCCCTCTCCCTTTAAAACCCTGATAAGGAACTGCTGGAGCAGTAAAATCCTGATAGAGTGATCAAAGCACGCTTGAATTGCAAAGCAGTGATTCTTCTCTCATCACCTCAGCCTGTGAGATGTAGAATTCCCAACCCCACACTTAAGCCATGCTGAAATCAGTAGGATTCCTCACCTGGAATACCAATGGTGGTGTGAGAGCACCTGGGAGTGAGAGCCAAGGGCTCGTTGTTCATGCAGCTCCTTTCCTTTTCAAAACCCACCCTTGCACGGACAGAATCCATTAATATTTTTAGCAAGTTTTTGTTGTGCTTTCCTAGCAACAGCCAATTCCTTAATGATTAATCCCCAAACTGTGGCAAATCTGCAAATTTGGGGATGCATGCTGAAGTCATCTGTGCTGCCTGACGTCAGCATTGCATAATCTGTTGACTGTCCCCCTTTTATGTAATGTATGTTTGGAGTTTGTTTTAAAATGTGCAAATGTTTTTTTTCCCCTGCGTGCTGCTGCTCCCATATTCCACGTTTGCCTCTCCGTTGCCCTCTGGAGTTGCAAACTTGTAAGGCAGCGTTTGCACGGCTGGATCCAGCCCAGCGTTTTGTGTTTGTCTCCCAAAAACAGCCTCTGGGACATCTCAGCACCTTCTCTTTGCCAGGTGAGTTATTTAGAGTGTTAAAAACAAAACAAAAAAAAACCACAAACAAGTTTTGGAGTTTCTGCTTCCTGCTGGTGGAAACGTGGAAGCTCCTTGTGCTGCTCCATCAACATCATAAATGGACTTTTATTGGAAACTTAGTAACACATTAACTTTGGCAGCATGGAACCCTTGTGTTTTCTTAAAGTCATTTCAGAACTTGATGTATCCAATTCCCTCAGGCAACGTGGGGGTGGTAGAAATAATTTTGTGATGTTTTCAGGAATGCCTGGTTTTAGGAAAGAAAAAAAAAGCCAAGAGGGGGTAAAGTTGCAGACGTGCACAACAAAGTAGTGGGTGGAGAAATAGTTCCATGATCTTTTCAGCAGTGCCTGTTTTTAAGGAAGGGGAAAAAAAAACAATGGAGGGGAGTAAATATAGGTTGATGGAAGCTTGTAATTTAACAAATTAGTGGGATTGTGCATTTCAAATGTTTTTATGTGGATTTGATGAGCTAAAAATGCCAGCTGGGGCACCTGGAGGCTGCTGCCTGCAGTCGCGGTGGGCACGGCAGGATCGGCCGCGCTGCCTGTGCAGACACACGTGCCAGGCTCCAAGGAGGTGAGGGCTGGGCTGGGCAATCCAGGAATGCCTGGAAGGAAGAGCAGGCAGCAGGAGCGTGGCGGGCTCAGGGCACGGCGCCGGTGCCACCCTCGGGGCCGGTGCCGCCGTCGGGGCCGTGCCCGCCGTGATCCCGCTGTCCCAGAGCGGCTCCAGCCGCTCTCCTGGCTGCCTGCCACTGTCCCCACTGCTCCTGACACCCAGCCCTGGCAGCACGAGCCAAGAGCTGCTGCCTGCCTGCATTTGAGGGGGGGGAGGAAGGGCTGTCCCCTGGAGCAGGGGTGGGTGCTCTCTCTCCATTAAAGCCAGCGTGGGTGGATTTGCCCACAAGGAGCTGCCGCTTAAAACCGCTGGGAAGCCGCCGTGGTCATTAAGATTTAACACTAATTATGTGGATGATTTCCTGGAGTGAACCTCAGCTGCAAAGCCGCTTGCGTTGAGGCTCCTGAGGCTTTCACCTGAGGGGTGACGTGGGGTTTTTGGGACACTGAGGGAGGAGGACACCAAGGACTCGGCGGTGCCACGGAGGGGCCCATGACTGCCAGGCTGCCCTGGCTCAGTTATCACAGTGCTGATGCTGTCTCTTGTAAAGGTACAGTACTGTGATAACTGAAGGATGGCAGCCATCTGAGCTTCACGGCACCTTGGGGCCACCAGAGCCACCGCGCACGGCGTCCTGCTCCACTGGAGTGTGCTCCTTTCACCTGGAGCCCTTGGCATAAAGGTCAATAAAGGTCATTGAAAGGTTTGTTCAATAAAATGTTACACACTCTGCCTCGGTATTGGCTGTTTCCTCTGGGGAGGGCTTCCAGAAATGCTGTGCTTTGGAAGTGGTCAGGAATGGTTCCCAAAGCAGGGTCCTGTGCAGCCTGGTGGATATTAAATAACACAGTGGCCCCTCGGGGGGGTTACTTGGTAACAGAACAAATTATTCTGTAGCAATAGAGAAAATGAAGCCCTTTTAAGATACTTTTTAATATTTTTTTTTGTTAAGATACCACAATCTTGGCTGGTTACTGTAACTCAGAGGTCTCTACGTGGGAATTAGAGGTGGGAATGGGTTCTTCCCAGCAGTGAGTTACTGGTGGATCGGGGACAGCCCCTTGCAGGGTTTCCTCGGGGCTTCTCTGCTCTGTGAGTGGGAGACTGAATTTCCTGGGTCGTTTTTACAGCCATGTCATCAAAATCCCTGGAAATGAGGCGGTTTTCAGGGGGCCTGTGCTGATCTTTGCGCCGTGTGAGTTAACTCTGCAGTGCTGGGACCCGACAGCAGAGGGGCCCCGCGGGCCGGCTTGTGGTGGGACTGTGAAATCCCAAGATTTCTGCATAAAGTAACCGGAAAGCTGCAGGAATGTCGGTGCAGTGCCCGTTTCCCAGATTCCTGCCCTTCCCCGAGGAGCTGGTGGCATTGAGGCTGCCGAGGCTGATGCGGCACTTTGCAGAGGTCACTATTTACTCTCCATCCTGACATTCGGCGTGGTCATTGACCCAGTGGTGTTTAGAAATTCTTTCTGGGCTGGGTAATTTTTGTCCAGCAGGGCTTTGCCCTGTGCTTCCCTGCTGCTCGGGGGACAGGACAGGGATTAGCCCCAAGATGGTAAAAAGATGGTTTTTCATTTCCCTGCTGCTCACTGGAAGTTTTTGGGGCCAGCCTGGTGGGGTCAGGGCCGTGCAACCACCATGGAACGTTATGCCAGCCTGCGTCACTTAAAGGGGGAAACTCTTACTGGTGCTGGGACAGAGGCTCGGGGCTGCTTCTGGAGGAGGGCTCTGTCTCACCAGAAACTGCAAACAATGAAAAAAGACATCCTGCAACCAAGAGTTTAAATTCTGGATTAAAATCTGAGCAGAGTCAACAGTCAGCTTCCACTTTCCGAAGGTTACAGGCACCTCTTCCAGGCAGGAATGTGCTTATCCCAGAAAGGAGCAGTGCTCATCTCTGTGCTGGCTGTCCCACACAGCACTGCTGTGCTGCTCCTTCCTGTGCCACCAGCATTCCAGGATGGGCAGGAGAGGGAGGAGCTGGGGGATCCTGGCCATGGGAGCGTTTGAAAGCTGCCCAGGGCTCTCTCTTTACCATTTCAGGTGCTCAGAGAATGTGCAATCCCTTTCCTGGCAGAAAGGCAGTGCATCCAGCCAGGTGCTCGTGGTGCTCCCTGATAGGAACAGCCTGGTGACTCCCTGTGGAAACCATCAAGTTCTTTCCTGCCCACAGAAAGCAAGATGAATGCTCAAAGGCAGATCCAAGGTTTGTTTTGGATCAGATCCAAGGAGTACAGTTGCTCACCTGCCTGGCCATGGCTCAGGTTTGAGGTTAATGACCAACCTGTGCTGTTTTTAGGGACGTGCAGCAGAGCTGTGTGTGGGACACTCCTGTGGGGCTGCACAGCCTGCCCCAGTGGCTGGTGCCTCTCATTTCCTGTCACAACAGGCACAGCCTCAGCTCTGCCATGGCACAGGAACTGAGCCTGTGCCTCAGAGCAGCCCCTCTCCAGTCACATTCACTGGAATTTATCTCCCTCTCTGGCACAGTGGGCAGAGAGTCCATCTCTTTTTCCTGTAGCTTCCTACTGGTATGGGAATGGGACAGACTGGTGGGTTTGCTGTCCCAAACATTGCTGCACGTGAACGATGCAACTCTCAGAGTCTCTTTTGCCACTGGAGCACTTCCTCCTACCAACGTGTTGAAGCAAGACACAAACAAGCTGCATCCAGGGGTACAGAAACAAGGCCCATCCCCTCTCTGTCTGTGATTCCTGGGACTGATCCCAAGGCAGGGCAGTTCCTGGTGCTGTGTCTCAGCTGCCATTCCAGACGGGTCTGTTCTCACCCAGCAGTTCTCAGGCTCTTGCATCAGGAAAGTCCCTTTTCCTGTCTGGACTCTGCTGCCTTCCCACCCACGTTCCACGTGGGGAGAGGAGCATTTCTGCTCCTGGGATGTCTCCTCAGGGCTGTGAGGCTGCACACTGGAATGGCTGCTTTGCTCCTGGCTCCCAGCCCCAGCTCATCCTTTTAAGGGTGGCAGCTGCTGCTTGGAGCAGCCTGGCCCTTCTGACAGCAGCAGGATTAAAGGCATCCCCTGTCTGCAGCCCTTGAAACCACATGAAGATGTTGCCTTCCCCCAAAATGCCTTTTCCCCCTCCAAATGTACCTTCTGTTGCTATTGGACTAAAACAAAAATTCTTCCCAACAGAGCTTTAAGCACTCAGCCATTTCAAAGTCCAGCAGTGCCCTGCATGAGTCAGACTGTTTCAATTGCTGCTTATTTAGACCTTCTCCAGCTTAGTGCAGACACTTGAACTTGAACTCTAACCCAGACCTTCGTGATTAAACATCTTTGCAAACCAAGCCGCCTACTTACAATGTCCCCATGCAAATATTAGATGTACCAGAAAGCAACTTGAGTTTATGTCTGATTAAGGAAATCCTCAGTGTGAGCCTGGAGATGCTGCACAATGTGCAGTGAACTCTGCTGGAGTCTGTTCTGTCCTGTTTTCCCCTGGAACTGGGAAAAGCAGTGTGTGAGCAGAGGGTGACACCATCCCTTCTCCTCTCTCCATGAGATATTTCTGCCTGTATCTCACATTTTGGAAACAGCTGCTTGCTGAGTTGTTGGGTCATATGGAAACCCTGCATTTTGTCATTAGCTTGATTCACCAAGGAAAACTGTGACTTTATGTGATGGCTGCTCAGGGACAAAAGTACTCATCAGGAGCTGAGTGTTCCAGTGTGGTGCAGTGTCAGTTACTGCTGTAATTGCTGCATTTGGGCAGATGAGCAAGCCAAGATTGCAGAGTTTGGTACATAATTTGCTCTTCATAGCATTTCGCAGGAGCAGGAGAGGTGCACAGACCCACATGTGGATTAATATACTCTTATACAAGGTCTTTAATTGATCTTGGGCAAATGTTCGAATTTTTCTGGGAGGGGTGGAACCAGAGGAAAGACCCCTCTGCTCCAAAGGGTTTGGCTCCCAGGTGTGCTTCAGTTTATAGGTGAAATTAAAATTCAAATCTCAAGTTCTCCTTTGACTTCAAGAGGCTGAGAGCTGCACTGTGGGGTTTATGATGGACAGGGATGTGCATCTGCCCCCGGAAAAAGCCTCTTTCAACCAGAGCAGAAAATGGAGGAAAATTTAAAGCTGCTCAGGTTTTTCCTTGGACCTCCTTAAGTCAGGTACTGCAGCCTCACCCACAGCTCAGGACACAGCAGTCCCCAGCTCTGTGCCACACAGGGCCACCTGAAATTAAGGCAAATTTGCTCAGATTAGGTGCTGGACAGCAGTGCCAGGAGAGCCCAGAGCTGGGGCAGGAGGGCTGGAGAGGGCAGGGAGTTGTTGGTGCTCCCTCTGGCACCTCCTCTCCACAGTGAGTGTCAGAGCTCTGTGGACTGCCCTCCCTTTGAATGAACTCCAGGAGCAGGCAGAGCACACTGAATTATTCAGCAGAGACGTGTGTTTAAACATTTGCACAAGCCTCAGATTCCTCCTGCCTAAAAATAAGACTGGCAGAGAGCAAACGATTCCTGCTGGAGGTGTGGATGGAGAATGGAGCTGAGGACCCCCTCCAGGCAGCCAGGACCCATCCAGGGGTCTCATCCCTGCTGCCTGGACCAGCCTGGGGCTGAGGGTGCTGGGAAGTCCAAGGCCATGAGTCCAGGGCTGCTCACACAAGGGCAGCACCAGCACAGGCAGGGTGGCTCTGGTGCTGGCAAAGAGCCCTGGAGAATGGGCTGGTAGAGGAGCAGCAGGGGTCAGTGGTTTAATCAGTGGTTTAATTGGAACAGGGAAAGCTGCTTTCCATGATGGGAGTCTCACCTCCAGCTTATTTTAAATACAGCATGATTTTATGATAACACACAAAAAGGTGTCAGTGTTGGAGCAGCATCTTCCAGAGGGAAGTGGATGAGTTAACCCCTCTCCCACAGAAGCACAGGCTGTGCTGGGTGAGATGGACACAAATCACAGAGACAATGTGAGAAGCTCCACGAGGATGTGCCTGGTTTGGTGTGTTCTGTGTGCTCACATTCCCAGAGTGATAACATCACGTGGTTGGGCAAAATCTCCTCCCTGTGTAGAACATCCCCATCTCCTGCATCCTGGTTTGAAATGGATCCAGGGGACTCTGAAAATGAAAATTTCCACCTATTTATTGCTAATGAAGCCTAATTAATTTTGGATGTAAATGTGCCAAGCTTCTGCAGATGTGTGCAGCCCCATTAAAGGAAAACTCACAGCAGTTTTATCTGAAAATTATCAGAGGAACAGGGTTTGTTGAGCTCCTTCTTAGACTGTGGACTTCTCCCTTCACCTCTTGAACTCAGCTAAGTTAAATGAAATGTCACAGCCTTTAAAACAGCTGCCTGAAATATAGGAGGAAATGAAGAAAAGAGAGAGATGGGAGAAAATTCCTGCACTGCTCCTCACCTCCATGGCTTTCCTGGACTGGAATGGGAACTTCAGCTATTTCCACCAGATTTTGTGTTGCAATCTGGATGTTCTCAGCAGGTTAGAAACCATATTCAAATGCACTGTGACAATTCTCCTCTTAGTGTGGACAGTGCCATTTAAAGGCCACCCAGGGTGACAGAAACCAGCCAGAACATCACATTTCTCTAAGCTCCCTGACACTCTCTTTTTTCCCTTCCCACAGCAGCCATGTGGTCCTGCTGACTCCATTCAACCAGCACAGCTGGACTGGGGCACTCAGCTCATCCTTAATGGCAAAAAACTCCACTTTCCTCCAGATCTGGAGCTTGTTTGCAATCCTGCCTGGATTTCTGAACCCTCTGTGCCATTATGAACAACACCCCTCCTGGAAACACAACCTTAATTCCCAATCTCTTTATGACAGAGGAAGGGAGAATATGTAAACCCCACCTCAAAATGCTGCTTTTTAACCCAGAGTGAGGAATTGTCATTTCCAAAAGTACACATGAGGAAAACAGCAGTAGCAGAGTGAGCTTTGGAATTTGTCCAGGCATTAAAGATTTTAGGAATGCTATGTGCTCTATGTCATGTGTGTGCCCCTGAATGGGACAGGGAACCTGGACAGTGCTGGGCATGACCTGAGAAATGCCTCAACCAGGTGCACAAACTCTGGGCTGTGTGGACAGAGAGGGACACGATCAATATTGGATCATTTTGGTGACAAACGTGACATTTCCCATCTGAAAATATTTAATTATTGCTCAGGTTGAGGTCACTGCTGTGCTTTGTGCCTCCCCACCAGCACACTCCATTTCCAAACTTGCCCTTATAAAACCCAGCTGTTGCACATACAACTTTTTCTGGGATATATATATATATATCTCTCCCAGAAAAAAAAATCTCCATATATATCCATAAATATCCCCGTGGATGTGGAGCCAGTCCATGAGAGCAGCATTGTCTAGCCCCAGTGGTGTGGCTGGCAGGCAGCCAGGCAGCAAGTGGGTACCTGTGAGCTGTGCCAGCAGCAAGCTCATCCTTCTGGAAAGGGCTGTGCTGGGAAGTGGATGAGCTCAAGAAAATGCATTTGAGCTTCTGGGCACTATTGATTTGTCTTGATGTATTTTATTCATCTGCTTGAAGCACAATAAAAACGTGCTGGTGGAATGAGTCGGAGTTCAGGGGAGGGGGAGCCAGAAGTGGGGTTTGGAGCTGGCCACCATCACCATCTTCCTCCTCTGCAGCTGCTTCAGAACTCTACACAAACCCAGTTTCTGCTTCCCAGCAAGGCAGCAGAAGGGATATTTTTCAGCAGAGAAATCTGGGGAGAAAATGAAAATAAAACTGTTGGTTTGGGGTAAGAACAATGAAGAAGCAGAGAGATGGCAACGGGAAAAGCAGGCAGTGAAGGCAAGCAGCGACACGAACACGCCTGCTGCAGGGCTGGGACGCGGCAGCAGCACCTTCACATCCCCAGCTGGGAGCAAAGGGAGTGAACTCATCCCCCCGGGCAGGAAAGCGGGAATTGAGCTCCTGTTCCACCTCCCACCCACGGCTCTGGCACTGCTGCAGAGGAAATCCTGCCCAGGAAATCCCCTGCAGCCCGCCTGGCACCCGGGAACCAGGGCACCACATCTCATCTCTCTTCTGCCAAGGACCCCTGCACCGCTGACGTGAAGGGGCTCTCCTTCCCAAACTGAGACTATTAGCTGTAAAATGAAGGGTTGGCACCATGTTTAGAAGTAGATAATTACTCGGAAGCAATTCACACCTTCCCCGGGTCTCAAAATAAATTCTCTGGCTTGCTTTTCCAAGCAGAGCTCTCTGGAAACCGTGTCAGCAGCGGGGTTTCACGCATGTTCCGTGAGCACAGGAAGCTGAAGATAAATTCAGCGACAGATCAGATGTAAAGAACTTGTGCCCTTGGCTGTCTGTTTATACACCCCACGGGTTCTGAGGTGTGCTGTGGGGATGGGGGGCAGGGGTACCCACAAACCCACCTGAAAGGCTGCTTTGGATTTTGGAGCACCCAGGGTTTGGTTGGGTGACCCCCTCCTCCTGCTCCTCCTGGCCTTGCATCCTGGCATGGGGAAAATAAAAAATGTCATTCATAAAATGATTTTTAATTTTCACAGCGCTCTGCAGAAGCATGTGAGGACACAGAGTTGTTCTCAGAATGCTTTCAAATCCTACTACAGGTTAGGGAATTTTACATCTCCTTTTACTCATCTCTGACCTCATTGCATCCTCCTGAATTTTGCTGATACGAGTGAGGAGAACCAGGCCCCACAGCTACTGCCAGGAACCAATCAATGACAAACTGGAACCACTTAGAGATGTTAAATCACCTTTATATAAAAGTCCTGTCAGTCCCAAGCTGAAGCCATCAGTGATTTAAAGCAATTTACCGTATACCCCTCAGTGTAGTTTGAAATACATTAAAAAAAGAGCTTTTAAAACATTTGAACTGTTTAAATTGAAGTGGAGATATCCCATTTCAGAGGGAAAGGTGAAGTTTGAAATCAAACTGCAGAGTGGACAAGGGGGGGGATAGTTCATGTATCTATCCCCATTCCTTCTTTAAAGAAGGCTACAAGGGGAAATTTGTTGGAATTTAGTTTAATTTTTAAATCACAAATACCAAGACAGTCAGATCTCATCCTCTGTATTTTGCCTCTTTCTTTTTTTTTTTTTTTTTTTTTTTTTTTTTTTTTTTTTTTTTGTGGAGAATATCAGTGCATCCTGGAATTTGGAAAATAAAGAAGGATGTAAGATACAAAATAATTCTTCAGATGTGTCACTGCACCCCGGTACTTAGAGGAAAAAAAAAGGTTTATTTTTCTTTATTTACTTTTCTGCAGCTCTTTGCAAGCTTATTCTCTTTCTAAGCAAGAAACAAAGCCACAATTGCAGATGATTAATTCCTTAGAGAAAACCACTTTAAGAGTTTTAATAGAAAATTGCATCCTTCCTATAGGCTGGAATGTTGTGGTAAACACAGACAATTTTGGGTATAGGCTGGAAATGCCCCCCTGTTATTAACATAGTTCTTGGAGGAATTTTTAGAAGCACATTGATTTCATCCCAGTTTCATGTCACAGAACAACCAAAATCAAGGAAAAGAAGGCAAAAGCTCACATAGCAGACAGGACTGGGAGACTGAGCGCACAATTTCAGTGAAATCCAAGTGCCAGAGCAGCTCAGTATTTTTTAAAGTGAGGTGTGTGAATTTAATTCTGGCTGAAGCACATGGCCTTTGGCAGCCTGGGTCATTCCTGGACATGATCCTGGGCTCTGGGCATGGATTTAGAGGGAGCAGAGGTAAAGCTGCTCTCCTCCACGAGCAGCCCCAGGCTAAGCCCCTTATGCAATCCTTGGTCACAACCTTGGCTGGGCTGGGCAGCTCCAGGATTTAAGAACCTTTGCAGCATCAGTTGCTGTGCCTGTAAGGCACAAATAATGCAGATCTGGGGTGGTTTTCAGCATGAAAACCCACCAAGAAAAATGATTTAATCCTTATCAAGGCAAAGCCATGGAAAGGGCTGGTGAGAAGGAAAGGGAATTGTTGGAAGCAGCTGCTGCAGGTAAAATGTGGGGAAAAGGGAACAAGAAGAGGTCAGTGCTGGGAACCATGGCACATCCATACATATCTTAGATGTTAGGTGCTGGAACCCTGGGCGCTGAGAATTTCAGACTTTCTGTGCTGCAGGCACTGACCCCCAAGAGAACACTGAGGCAGTGGAGAAGCTTCCAAAATTAAATGACAGAACTGGGATTGTGGGGGTGGAGTTTGAACAGAAGTGTGTAACATCACTTGGTGGGAAATTAGAGTGTAAAGTTTTAGAGTACAGTAATAGATACAAGGCAAGAGGGAAGTTTTAAGGTGGTGGCTGGTTCTTCTTCTTCACCTTCTCCTTCATGAGTGTAGGTGGTATTTTGTCATTAGATAGAAAAATCCACATTGCAGAACATGAGTGGTTAGTTATTAGGTTAAAAGTAAAAATAATTTAAGTGTAATTTCTTTATTAGGTAGTTTTTCCTTAAAATACCTTATAAAAATAAATGTGAGGCCATTTTGTGGCTTGACAGTGAATTGCTGTAGAAGTCACAAATTAGACTAAAATATAGATAAGAATTAATAAACATCTGAGTCTGAACATGAAATAGCATCTCTAGGCATTTAATCCTGACCCTGACCAAAGCAGAAAAAGATAAAAGTGCAATAGTTAGGGAAAAATTCTTCCCTGGGAGGGAGGTGAGGGCCTGGCACTGGTGCCCAGAGCAGCTCTGGCTGTCCCTGGATCCCTGGCAGTGCCCAAGGCCAGGCTGGATGGGGCTTGGAGCACCCTGGCACAGTGGAAAGTGGCAGGGTATGAAATCAGATGATTTTTAATGTCCCTTCCAATCCAGACCCTTCCATGATTTGCATTGTTTAACCTCTCTTCTTCCAGCCTCAGGCTCTTTTCTACTCTTGAGATGACCAAAGTGATGGAAACAGGTTGAGGCTCCAGCGCTTTCCCACAGTGCATGGTTAATCCAGACCCAGTGGCCATGTAGCTGAGGAACAAGGTTATCATGGTGCAAAATCATCCAGATCCCACCCTGCTGGTTCCCTGACAGCTGTGGAAACAGGGCTGGCTGGATTCCTCTCAGGAGACGGGGAAAAATGGAATCAGTGTTATTTCCCAGTTTGTAAATTACAACCACCTGGACATGGGACATGTGCACTCCCGGGCCAGCAGCACCTGACTCCCAAGCTGCTCCAGCTCCATTTCCTGGAGCAAAGGGACAAAACTCGGGATTGCTGAGGCACAAGGTGTGTGTGTAAACACCTCAGAACAGCGAGGGGCCTTTCACACCTGGTGCTGCCACACGCCAGAAAGCCTTGATAAAATGGTGTCAGTGTGCTCAGTCTGAGTTACACCGACGGGAAATATTTATCAGAATGGGTTTTCTAATGACCTATTAATCTTTCAGGACAATTCCCCCAAAAGGCAGCAGCAGATTTCTCTCAGAAGAAAATGCCAGATACGTGTGATGTGTGGGAAGCAGGGGCGAATGATTTCGTTGAACTGAATCATTTTCTTACGCGTTTTACTTCCACTTGTGCTGTTTCCTGTGACTTTGACAAGAGTTTGAAACCGCAGTGAAAAAAACAGTTTCTTTTCTGTGCAGACGGGAGGATTGTGAGCATCTCCCCATTTCAGTGAGTTGTTTACACTGCCTCGCTCGCATCGGCGTGAGAATGGAAACAAGGTTGTGGGTTTGTAAAAGATGATCCACACACACCTGACAGGAGCTTGTAGCCAGGTGAGGGGTGGATTTTTCTGTAAGCAGCAATAGGACAAGAAGACGTGGTCGTAAACTGTGCCAGGGCTGGTTTAGATTGGACAGCAGCAGGGATTTCTCCATGGAAAGGGTGCTCAGGCCTCGGCAGGGGCTGTGCAAGGAGCTTTGGAGTGCCCATCTCTGGACGTGGCACTCAGCGCTCTGGGCCGGGTCACTGGTTGGGCTCGGTGACTTTGGAGGGCTTTTCCCAGCTCAATGATTCTGTGATTCCGTAATTCTCTAGCTCAAACAGCCCCGTGACAAACTCTGGGCATCTGCAGAGGTGACAGCCGCAGCCTCGGCGCTGGGGTGGGGAAGAACCTGCAGCTGCGGCACTGTCCGAGCGGTAACCACAGAACGCTGGTACGGCTCGGGCTGCAAGGGGCCGCTCCCACACGGGCCGTACCCACACAGAGGCCGCTCCCACACGGGCCGTACCCACACAGGGGCCGCTCCCACACACGGAGCGTTCCCGCCCCGGCCCGCTCCGCTCCGTCCCGCGGTGCCTCAGCCGGGCCCAGGCACCTCCCCGGGGCGGGCCCGGCCCCGCGCATGCTCCGTGCGCGTCCGCCGCCGTGCCGGGACCGCCGCCCTCCGCTCTCCGCCGCCCCGCCGAGCGCCGCGGGCCGTCCCCGGGCTGAGCCGCTCCCGGCCCGGGCTGTCGGCACCGCACCGCCCGGCCCGGCTCGGCCCGGCCTGCACTGAGCCGCTCCCGGCCCTGCGGGGCCGCGCCGCCCCGTCCCGCCGAGCGCCACGGCAGCGGTGAGTGGAGCCAGCCAGGGCTGCCGCGGCCCCGGGCCGGCCTGGGGGGGACCGGGGAGGGCGGAGCGGGCGGCGGGCGCCTTTCCCGGGGAGCGGAGCGGAGCGGGGGCGGCGTGGGCTTCTCCCGGCGGCCGCGTCCCGGACCGAGCGCGGCAGGCGCGCCCGGGCTGCGGAGCGGCTGCGGGCCCTGAGCCCAGAGGGGCCGGTGCCCGTGAGGAACCGCCGGGTCCCCTGTGTCCCAGAGGGAGCGGGGCCGCCGGGTCCCCTGTGTCCCAGAGGGAGCGGGCCCGCCGGGTCCCCTGTGTCCCAGAGGGTGCCGATGGAGGTGCCCCTGGTGCTCTGGTGCCCCTCAGGCACGACTGTCAGAGCCACGTTTCGGCCCCGGGCCGGCGGCAGGGGGAACAGCAGTGAAACTGCTCCGGTTGTGGCCGCCGTGGGTGTGGAGGAGTTAGGAGCCCCGGAGCCCCGGGTGAGCCCTGACCGTGAGCTCTCTGTGCCGGGGACGTGCCTGCCTTCCACTGCCGGGCAGCTGATGGTGTCCGGCTGTCTGTCCGGCAGCTGTTTCTCTGTGCACAGGGACACTTGGGGACATCTGCCGCCCCTCTGCCCCTTCCCTCCTTCCCAGCCGTGGCTGCATCCATCACCCCAAAGGACGCGCAGGGATGAGGAGCAGGGAGCCCGGCAAGGTGTGCCGGCTCTGCACCTTCTGCAGATGCCTAAACCAGAATTCTGCTCTGTGTGTGTGTGACAGAGTAATTGCTGTGTTGGATGATGGCTGCGAGTCGGAACTAAATCGATCTTTAAGGTCTCTTTAACCCGAACCAATCTATGGTTCTATAACCGTGTTGAATTGGGACTTTTAAAACCCATGAAGGAGGAGAGGAGAACCAGAATTAATCTGAAGCACATCAAGGCTGCTGCTAAAAATGCAGATTGAGGGTAGAAGGACAGCTCAGTGTGTCAGGAGAGGATGGATCCAGCTCTGTTTAAACAGGCCCTGTGCTGAGGAGGATGCACTGTCTGTTCCAAGGGATTAGCAATGAGAAGTCATAATTTGAGGCATGTCTAGAATGCTAAATGCAAGAAAACTTCGGGATTTGTTTTATTTTGTGATTCATTTATTGGGGGAGGCAGATTGAAATAACTCCAAGTCGTGTCAGTGTTTTAACTGAACTCCAAAGAACCCAGCTTTGCTCGGGGAAGATTCCTGCACATTTATTCCCGAGCGGAGCGGATTTCTTTGGGTGCTGCTTTATTCGAGTGCTGCAGCTCGCTATCAAGTTCAGTTTTGCCCTTATAAGGGGACTGGGAGGCATTTCCTCCTGGCACTTGTTTTTAAAACACACAGGAAGTTGCACCTTGATCTGGGTCTGTGTTAGGTGATAGCAACACAGGTGCTTTGAAATGCGGGCCCAGCTCAGGCTGAGCCACAAACCCGCCAGGCTTGAGATGTTCAGGTTTGTCATCGCAGGCAGATGCTACAAATGTTTTTGTCAGTACATTTTTGGTGATTCAGTTGTTAAATATGTTACTGATCTGAGTGTCACAGTGTCTGCGAGCTGTCCCAAGGCCTGGTGGCGCAGCGTGGCTCTGCCCTTTGGGAAAGGTGATGTGAAAAAGCTTGTAAAAAGCCACGGGGAGTGGCTCTAAACTTAGGATATAATGGAATATGCTGTAGAATATAAACACAAAACGATAGAATATAAACACAAAACAGGAACGATTTTTAAGCTTGTGAACTCCTGAAGGGCTGTGCACTGCACAGTTAGTTCAGAATTAATTGCAAAGTGGCTTTTTTTTGAGCGATATCTTCTGTAAATGTTGAGCTGTTTCTGTCTGTTAAATGATTTTAGTTTAAAAAAAATCAGGAATATTTAATGGAAAAACTTTGAAAAGCCGACATGTATCAGCTGCAAAGCAAAAAGTTGAAGTGCACCTGAACAGTCACTCAGGGGGTAAAATCAATATTCCTTTTAAACTCATTTTCCCCTCGGTCAAACAGAGTCTGCAATTTCAAGTTAGTTTTATTCTTTTGCCTGACCTCTTCAGGGCTGGAAGTAAGGCAGGGTTCTTACAAGTGGTATAAATTGAAGAAGTTTAGATGGACATTTCTTTAGTTGTTTAGTCTTGCAAATGAAGACAATTCAGAGAAATCAGCTTCCCTTTTTTGTGTGGAGGGGAAAAAAATTCTATTTTCACGGGTAGCATCCTGCCAGCTTCACCCCTTTCCCCCTGCTCCCTGGATTTGGAGGTGAAACAAACATTTTTCTTCACCTGAACTTTCCTTGGCACCTTCTGATGCCTGGTCTGGCTTGAGGAAGAGGCTGGAAATGAGGAAGGGAGCTCCAGAATCCAGCAGCCAGGTGGATAATCCTCGTGTTGGGTGTGAATCACAGCAGAAAGAGCTGCTCTGATTCCTTACAGACAAAGGTGTTTGCATTGTTTGGAGGGACCAAAGCTTTCACACATAACAGCAAACCCTTAGGACTGCTTTTATCGAGGTGTGAAAAGGGTTCTTGGGAGGATTTCTGACCCAAGAAGGAGAAAAGCCAGATTGTGGAGGGAACATCGAGCTGGGGCTCGGTTCCTGGTTTGTCTGGTGTCCAGCAGCAATTAAAAAATGATGAAGTGTTTACTTCTGGGTGAAAAACTGGCGATATCCACGTTGTTCTCTTTCAGCCTGGCTAACAGGTTGCAATTCAGGCATTATTCCTGTAAACACACTCAGAGTTGCTCCAGACCTTTGAAGCACTTAATATGCAATTAGATTTCAGGTATTGGTGATGGCAAACACTTGCTAAATTGATAGAAAATGGCTTTTACAGCTCAAGCACGTAATTCAGGCAGTTAATGCTGAGAGCCTGCCTGCAATAACACTTTTCATGGCCTGATGCAGCTCGGTTTTGCTGGCAGGGTGAGACAGAAATGCTTCAGCCTCATCAAGAAGGAAAGTGGAGCTTTAAAAAAAATCAGCATTTTGGGGTTTTGGCAGCTCAGTTGCCACTTCCATCTCTTGCTGTAGCTTCTGTGCAGAAGCGACAGATGCAGGTAGGGTTCTTCTCTCATTTGATTTCTTTAGCAGCACTTGGGGGCTCCCATCCAGGGTTCATTTCATATGGATCCTTCCAAAAAACTGAAACAGTGCAGAAAACTGCTGGAAGAAGAAGTTGCTGATGGTTTTCTTGGGCAAAATGGCTGCAAGTTTCTCTTGACTGAAAGTGGAGAGGAGGAAGTATAATTTAGTGGTTTGAATGTCCTGGCCTGTTGCAGGCAGGTGGATTTTTAAGGAACATACCCTGACCATTTTCTTCATGCTGAAGGGCTTTATAAAACTGCAAATAGTTTTGCTGGCTGGAGTAATTATTGTTTTTTTTTTTTTTTGTCCTTGAGCTAGTTATATAAATGTAACGTAAGTTGCATAACTGACAGAAAAATTGAGCTACAGGAAACTGGGAGAGCAGCCTCCACATGGAAAAGTAAAGTCTGGAGCACTTACTCTGCAAATCGATAATGCTTTTTGCACAGTGTGGGAGGTTTGATAGCAGTGATATTAACGTGTGTGATGGGACCATGGTAATGCCTTGAAACTGCTGGCACATTAAATTATTCTGTTTAACTTAGTTTAGGTTTCCTTCTCCTCCCTCTGGGTTGTAAAAGGTAATTTAGGAAATAAAGGAAAAGAGCTGGAAGTTGAGGGAAAAGCAGTGGATTTATGCATTATCCTGAACTGTGGAGAAAGGTAGTGGCGAAAACCTGAGGGAATTTAAATAAATGAGTTTTTATATGAGGTGGAAGCAAGCTGCAGAGGAAGGTGGAAATAAGCAGAGAGTAGGAAAATGGTGAAATTGAAATGGTTTGGTGTTGCTGTTGGTCCTGTTTGGATCTGGTGCAGTTTTCTGGAAACAGCAAGAAGGAGCCTTTACAAGGGGATTTGCTTTGGGAAACTCAGCTGTCATTAATCCATTTCTCTGGTAGCTTTGCTTTATGATAGATCTTACTGCTACTCCTTCAAAGCAGGTCTCCTGCATAAGGGAGGCTGTGCTAATAAAGGGAATTAATCCAGTGTTTAATGCAGTATTCTCTGAATTTTGAATTGTGTGGGATTTTCTGTGAGTCAAGAGTTTGGCCCCAGTTCCCAAAGGCATAATTCTCTTTGAACAAAAAATCTGACAATTGCTCTTCCTCCTTCCAGGAGAAAACTCCTAAAGGGAATTTGCACGTTCCTTCCATGTTTATAGAATGGATCTGAGAGGGGCTTTGGCTTGTTGAAGCCCCAGAATATGAATATAGTTCAAACTTGTAGCAGTTTTGGACTCCAAGTGCTGTTTAGATTGTTCCTTGAGTGTTTCCTGTCTCTTCCAGCTATTCCAGGACTGAATGGAATTTGTCTTGCTCATCAGGGGGCCCAGCTGGAGTTTAGCAGGATATTGAAATATTAAATTGTATTAGAGATACTCCTAATAATAACCCTTTAACGTGGTGCATATTCTCTCAAAATGAGTTTATTGGTCTTCAGATCTTTGAGACCATTTTCCTGGCTGGCAGCTGGCACTGAGCTAATATTGACTGAAATCATTTGGAACAGGAAAAAATTGTTGTTCAGCTTAGGAAATCTGGGGAAAGCCCTCGACACCTTGTTTGTCAGGAAAAGGACAGATCTAAACCTTCCACTTTCTTTTAGGTAAGGAAAATGGAGCAGCAGACAGTGCTCGTTCCATGACTGGGACAGGAGGGAGGAGGGGGAGCACAATTTGTTTGTGTATGGACTCAGATTTTCAGGAAATCAATTTGGCAGAGACGACTTTTATGTTCGTTTTGAGGCACCAGCAGCACGGAGAGATACAATAAACAAAACAAGCCTTAAAACCTTGGCCCTCGGTGAGTCTAAATGACTTCCTGGTGCTTGCCATCCATAAATACCTGGCTCTGCTCGCCTCTGCATTTTACTAAAGTATGATAACAAATGCAAAGCAGCTTTTTATATTTCTGTGCCTTGTTCTGTTTGATTTTTATCTTTTCGTGGAGATAAATTAGTTGTAAAGCATCGCATGTTTAAGGGAAAAAAAAAAAGAATTAAAGGTACCACCTTAAGTACTGCATTAGGCTCAGTCTTTAGTATTTAAATCTGTTTTGCATGGGTTGGTTTTTTACTCCCCAGGATCTCAAACTCTCACCTTTTATCTCATGCTGGCAGCCTCCTGCATGGAAAAAAGGGGTGGCTGCCCTCGGTGCTGGGGTTTTGAATTCAAAATCCAAGATGCAGCTGCAAGGTGGCATTTGCAGGTCACTTTGTGTGATGTTTTCTTGTGCACTCGGTGTTTCGTGTTTACTGAGGATGCACAAGAAATAACCTTTCACTTCCTGGACACTTCTGTATTTCACTTTTCCTCAAAGTACAGCAGAGCAGGCACCAATAATTTTGAAATTGCTGGGGCTGAGAGTTTAAAAGTTCATCAAGCACCAGAGGTCAGGGAGCCTGAGCTGTGTGTATCACACCTTTGTGTGTTGTCACCTTTGACAGCTCTGTCACTCTGTGCTACAGGAATTACCCTCCCTCTGAGAAAAAAAAGGATTACAAATTCATTATGCCTCTTTGCTCTTTCCTGCTCTTGATCTGTGTTGCATTTATATTAAATTATGTATTTTTTTTCTTCTACCTTTCTTTCTTGTTTTTGATGCTGAAGGAAGAGAGAGGTGCATTTGACTTAGGTAATGAAGCTGCAATTCCCAGATTTAGCACTTGCTGCCTTCCAGTGTTCCTGGTGGAAAAGTCTCTTTGGGCTCTGCGGGTTGTAATGGGCACCAGGTGCTTCTGGAATGGAGTTATAACCTTGGAAATTTCTGTTAGAAACCTCAGGGCTTGGCTTAAATGTCCTTTATTTGACTTAGGTATTGATTTGTAGGAGTCTCCTAATAACTCCAGGCTGTGGAGACAAGGAATAGCCCAGAGCTCATCCAGACTGGTCAGGGACAAGGAGCCCCTGTGATCCCTGATTTTTGGTGGGATCATAGCAATTCACTGCCAATTGTGCTCACTGTCCTGAGGGGAACTTGGGGGTTGTTTCTTGGTGATACAGAGCAAACCCTGATGGATGCATCCCATGGAGATGCAAATTGCTGGCAGAGCTTTGTAGCTGGAATTCTCCCCTGGAAACCTTTGTTTTACCAAGTGGAAAAAATCAACTTGCCTTGTTCTACACCAGCAGTTGTTATGGGAGGAATTCGTGGCCTTGAACAACTTTCTTGTGCTTGTGGGGCTGGTTAACAGAGGAGGGCCTGGGTTTGGTTTGGATGTCAAATGAAAGGACAAGTAGGGATGGCTGGCTCAGAGCTGCATTTTAACCAGAGAACAACTATCTTCTGCCAAGTTAAAAAAAACAACAACCCTGTGGCTTTTACAGTGCTTTCAGCTTCCTGCACATGTGACTGACAGCTCAGCCAGGCTCCAGATATATCACCAAGATACATCAGCAAACAGGCTGGGCTTGAAAAGGCACCCTTTAAATCCTGCTCACCCCGTGCCAGCGCAGCCTCCAACACCTCAGAGCCGAGGTGCTGATCAGATTAACTGGGCTGTGAGATCAGCTCTTCACCCGTGCTGGGGATTGACTGCTGTTTACCTTGCACTTAGAGTGTGCTGCTGATGCCTCAGGTTTGGCTTTTCTATTTTCACACTCTGTGCTGCTTTAGTGTGAGGGTCTGGGCTCACATCAGGGATGCTGAGCTCTGTGCACAGAGCAGGGAGACAAAACAATTCCTGCTCCAGCTGGGCACCAAGGACAAATGATCCAAATCTCAGCCCAGGAGCACAAACCCCGTGGGCTGGAGAGAGAAAAACAAGCAGGGTGGGACTGCCTGGGCTAAAGCTGGAATGGGACAATGAACTGCAAGGTGCAAATGGAGCAGAACTGATCCCAGGGACAGAGCCCGTGCCCGGCCGTGCATTTTGGGGCCATTTTGGTTCATCTTGGGTGCAGCCCTGGCTGGGCTCTGGTGCTGCCCAAGGTGGATCCATGGAGGAGATCCTGTGAATAAATCCCTGCTTTATTCTGGGGCTCTGCTCTGGGGCAGCCTGCACAAGGCATCAGCACCTCCAGGTTTAATCACTCCATGTTCTTTGGAGTTTGCTGTTGAATTAAGTGAAAAAAAACCCCAAAATTTTCCTTGGCTCATGGTGTGTAGTGGGGCAGCAGAGCTGCTCTGGGGCATCCTTGGAGTTTCAGAAGGTTTCTCCTCATTTCTGTAGAACTTGGCAAAATCCTTTATGAGGAACAGCAAGCTGAGCTGAGGTGGAGCAGTTTAGCTCCATCAGACACTGAATTGTTCTCCCCACACTTGCACCACAGCCTGGGCTTGCTGCTGTGTCTGTGCCTCATTTCCCTTTCCTATAGCACCACCAACTCTCTCTCTGTATATTAATTTTATGTATTTTTAAATAGTATATTTTAATTTTATAATTTAAATCTGAATTTTATATTAATTTCATATTTATTTTAGATGAATTTATATTCATTTTAGACAAATTTATTTTCATTTTCTATTTCATGTGATATGACTTTTATGTAAATATTAATTTTATTTGATCAAGGCAGGACATGTCAGCCTATAAATCTGTATCCTGCCTCACCTTCACTCTTGACATGACCCCTCCTTGATTTTGTTTCATGCTTTGCTGAACAAACTCCTCAGGACTTGTTCAGGCTGCTGAGTCCTTGTTACTCAACAGCTTGATGGAGTTTAATTAGCAGTGAAATTGCTGGGCTTGTTTGTGTGCCCACTCTGCTGCTCCCTTTTGGCCCCTGGCTTCTGTGAAAGCTCAGCTTTGCACACACTGTGCCTATCACTGAAATTATTGCATAAAAACTGGATTTCTCCAAGCTTTGTGGCAAGTTCAGCCTTGGAAGTACAGCTGAGGTGCAAACCACTCTTCCTGGTAGTTTTGCTGATATTGCAAAGGTTTTTGTTCAAACCACAACTTTTTCCAGGGAAAAGATTTCCCGCCTGTTTCAGCTGAGCTTTTGGGACTCTTTAATGTGCAGCAGTTCTGCATTTAGGGCAGGCCAGCTGGCAGGAGTGCACGGGATCCCTCAGAATGTCCCATCCCTGCTCTGCTGCCTGGCACAATCCCTTTTTTCACCAATAAACACTGATAGCCACCACTGATAGAGCAGTGACGCCTTCTCCAGGCTCTTGTACATCTGCTCACAGCCACAGCAATTTTAGAAATGTTTTAGGGATGTTCTAATCACCAAGTTATCCTTTAATTTAAAAAAAATCTCTCTTCAGTATGGTTTAGAAGTTTTCTAAATTAGTGGAATTGAGCAGCTTTCCCAGGCTGTCTCAGGATATTTATTTATTAAACCCTGCTGTTGCTCAGTTCCAGAGACAGGGAAAGTTGGCAGTAATTAGCAGGGAGCACTGACATCATGATCCCTATCTTCTGAACAAACACACACTTATGTGTACCTATAAACCCTATAAAACTTCTCTGCGTGTCTGTACTCGCTGGGAGGGCACAGCCTGAAGCACAAATGTTTCATTTGTTAAGCCCCAAACAAAGGCTTCGGGAGCAGCTTTGTGTGTTATCTCTCTGTGTTAGTGTAGCTTATTTTTTTAGCATTTAGTTTAGACTCAGACTCTCAAGGATGGGGTTTAGGCCAGGACTCTGCTCCATGAGCATCCCATTATAAAATGGGACAAAATTGGGTAATTCCCTTTTCCCCCCATCAGTCTCAGCCTCACCCAGAGTCAAGGGTGAGCTAGAAAATGGGGATAGGAGGGAAAAGTTCCTTTTTGGGTGCTCTTCAGCAGGACTGGTGGCTCGGAATTGTGCTGTGGAGTTGGCTCAGTTGGAGTTTTCCTGCTGAGCCTCGCATCATTTTCTGCTCCCAGCTCAGGTTTGTTTTCCTGCTTTGATTTGCATTTGGTCCTGATTGTTTCCTGGAGCTGGGACCTAAAAATATAAACCAGGATGGGTTTTTATCTGTGAGCATGAGTAATGTGGGGGTCAGAACAATTAATTATGCAATAACTGTGTTCTTTCCTCTTTCACTTTGTAGCTTGGTCTTGTTCTCAGTCAAAGACTCTGGTTTTAGGAAGAGAAAAATGGTGATTTAATCAGGATGTGCTCTTAATAAGACAAAATGTCATTTTATGCTTAAGAAAATAAATACTTAGTACACCAGTCCTGTCATTAAGAGGCTGGAACATCTTTCATGCAGCACTGTAGGAATAAACAATTTTTAATACAATTAACACCTCAGACATCCATTTTTAACTTACAATTTGATTTATTTCCAGATTAAATGTGTGTGTCTCAGTCCTATTGATAACCAGCAAGGAATGGCTGTTCCTGGAATATCTGGAATTCTTCCCTTGCCCCATCTGTTTGTTACAGTAAACAGCAAAGAATTGACAAGATTTTAAAATTGTGGCTTTGGCTTCTGTAATTCTCAATTAAACTGCCATTGTTCCCAGCTGAAATGGCAGGGTGCCTTTTCCAGAGCTTTTATCAAAGGCATTTTTCATTTGGGGACAGTGCCCTTGCCCATGGAATGAGATGGGTCCTTCCCAACCCAAACCATTCCACGGTTCCAGGCCAAGCATGTGATGAGAACTGGCAGGAAACAGAGTTTAAAGCAGCCTGAACGAAGCCCTTTGCCCCGATTTCAGTGACTTCTGCTCACAATCCATTAGCTCTGGGTTTCTTGAGACAAAAATAAGAAGTGGGATGGTATTTCTGGAGTGTTCAGCACTTAATAAATCAAGGCTTTGAATATCATCAAAATAAAAATGTACAGAGCCAGTGTTCTGAGTGGAATTAGTTATCCTTGCTCTGACTGATGAGGAAATAGTGCCATGCAAATTTTGATTCTTGGGAATCCAATTCTCCTCATGCTGATTTTGTAGAACAAGATTATGGGTTTTTTTCTTTAAATTCAGGTGAATTTGCCCATGGGAATGTTTTCTGCATGTTGTTCCAATAAAATGTCAGATATTAATTGTACACTGAGCATTGAAGGGGGGCAAAAATAGACTGTGCACTGATGGATTTGTTGAGTTTTTTTTCCTTTAAGAATGAAGAAAATTACTCCTTTTTTTTCTATTTACATGGAAAGATGTGTCTGGAGTTGTGTGGAGACATGCAGCAGGCAGTTTTTAATTGCAAATAATCTTTTATATAAAGATAACTGCTGTGTATGCACAAAAGTTAAATGCATAAAAAATAAACATTGGCTTTTTAATTGCTGGTTGAATATAATTTATGTGCATTTCTATTTGAGAAACGAACCAATTTGGCTTTGTGACATAAATACCAAGGCAGAAATGGTTGTGGTCAGATGTCCAGGTTGTGACACCCAGGGCAATATTTGGATTGGAAATTCAGGTATTTGCCCTCTGGGAGGTGCATATGGAAATTCTCAGATTGCTTAAGAAAAGTGCTGGGGGGTTGATACATCCAGGTTACTGCAGGAATTACAGATATTTTATCCTGAAACTGATTGCTATAAGTTTTGTCTTGTTAAGTCTGTGATTAACTTTTCAACACAGAGATCTGCTTCATGTCGCTAATATTTATTTAATGTGTACTAAAATATTCTCTCAGGTCTTTGAATTCTGAAGCTATTTGAGCATTTTGATTTATTTTTCTTTTTAATGTGCTGATGCATTTTGAGTCAGCTTTCATGGGATAACAACGCTCTGGGAATCACAGTGGTTTCTGAACCTCCCAAAAATCCAGAGGTTTCTGTCAATTCTGGAAATGCCTGATGTGGGATTGCTTGTTTTTGTAAGGGGTGAACCAACAACAAGAAGAAATTGAAGGTTTTGTTGTTCAGATTCCTGTGTGATAACTTACAGTTCAATTTCTGGGTTGTTTTTAAGGCCAGAAAAAAGGAAGTTCTTGATGGAGAAGAGCATTTAGAGCTGAAAACTTGGGCTGTGGTGTCCTCAGTTTTGTGCATGCACAGGGCACCTTCTGCTTTTATTTCTCCAGGACCTTTGTTATTATAAATACTTTTATATATATATATATATAATTATTTTCTCCAGGATTCCATGTGCTTTGCAGGGCGATTTGCTTCCCACAGTGGGGTTTGTAGGAAGTGCTGCCCACTGCAGTGAAATATTTATTGCCAGAATAGCTGCACTGTATTTGCAGCTTTGGGGCCAAGCAGGAAATGTCCAGATGCTTCACAAAAGTTCTTTTTCCATAGATTTTGGGTTGGAAATCCAGGCTTTGGAATTGTGACTGTAAACCAGCCAGTTTCATCACAGTGGATAAAAAAGGGGAGAGGTGTGATTTGTGATTTAAATTCCTCAGATTTGTCTCTCTCCTATTTTTAAATTTTTTTTTCTTTTCCTCTGTCTTTCCAAATTCCCTGGCTGTGGGATTCACAAATTTCCCTTGGAACTCTTTCCTCATTTGTAGGCATAAAAAAGATTAAATCCAGAGGGGGTGTGAAGCTACACTCACAGCTCAGTTAAAATTAAACCCAAGTTTTTGCAGCAAATAATGAGTTCTAAATTTACCCTCCCCCCTCCAAAAAAAGAAAAAATAATTCAGAAAATTTCGTGTCTCATGGTGTCTGAAGCACAAAATGTTTTGTTAGTTCTGGTATCAAGTTCAAAAGGGGAAACACAAAACCCCAGTTCCTGTTTTTGTGACTTGACACTTTGAGCTGGGACTTTGCTGCTGCTGGGTTTTCTTAGTTTGGACAAAGGCAAATGGCTTTTAATGGTTTATAAGTGAGTTAGGCTGGGCTTAACATTTATCTGTCCTCTCTTTTTTCTGAGTTAAGGTGAAAACTTCACCCAAATTAGTGATGTTCTGCTTTTTCTGGGGAAAAAAGGAGCAGAAAATGGTAATTTTTTTAAGGCTGGCACAGCCTAATGGGGAGAAAAGATTAATAATTCATTCATAGGTACCTAATTGAGGAGTGCAAGTGTAATATTAATATATTCATATCCAGAAGATATTAAGTATTTTTCCTAAAGGTTTTAGCATTTTTCCTCTTGCATTTTTTTCTCTTGATGTCCAAAAAAATACCACTCAGCCTCAAAACAAATTTGTTATTTTGGCATTGAGGGGAAGATGCAATAAAAACTTGAGGTAACTTCTGAAGGGTTTGTGTGAGGATTAATTACATGATTACAACATTAACTCTCTGCTTTGCTCCCCCTGGCCTCTCTCTTCTTCCCTTTGCCATTTATGATCTCTTTTAAGGCATGACTTATTTTATTTATTAAATTTAATTTAATTATTGGCTCAATATCACTGCAATTCTGGCAAAGACTTTGGTTTATACAATTTTTAAACACATAAATAATTCTGGAGACGTACTTGTGTACATAAAATCTTTGTGTACAAGATCACATATTGCTATCTCTAGTGTCTATATACCACTGATAGCTGATTAGCTTTATTAATCTTTATTAAACTTTACATCTGTCATGAAGATTTTTTTAAAGGCTTTTCTGTTCTCTGTTTTCATGGTAAATGTAGAGTCAAAGTACAAAAATTACCAACTTAACTCTGTGGAAATTCCCTCTATGTGACCATCAGTTCCTGTAAATAAGACAAAGAGGGGTTTTTCTGATATTTGTGGGGTTCAAACAATAAAGGGCAGAGATCCTACATGCAGAAAGTCTGTGATGACAGCTTTGGGATTTCTGGGCATGGTCTGGGATTGCAACTCAGGATTTCAGTGTTTTAGAGGGCAACTCAGGAATTCAATGTTTTAGAGGGTAACTCAGTTATTCAATGTTTTGGAGGGTAACTCAGGTATTCAGTGTTTTAGAGGGTAACTCAAGAATTCAATATTTTGGAGGGTAACTCAGGAATTCAGTGTTTGGAGGGTAACTCAGTTATTCAATGTTTTGGAGGGTAACTCAGGAATTCAATGTTTTAGAGGGTAACTCAAGAATTCAATATTTTGGAGGGTAACTCAGGAATTCAGTGTTTTGGAGGGTAACTCAGTAGTTCATGGTGGCTGCAGTTAAGGGGGAGAGGGTCAGAAATTATTTTCTGAAGCCAAATGTTTGGGAGTTGCCTGTTAAACTTTTGGAGAGTGATTTTAGCATGACAACCCCTAATTTTAAGTCCTTTTTAATACTGGATTTCAGCAGCATGAGCCCATAAATGGTATTTCTCGAAGTGATGCTTGAAGGCTGAAAGAAGGAGCAGCAAATCCTGGTGAATTTTTCGTGGTGTTTCCATGACCCTCCTGTCCTGGAGCTCCTCAGAGTGGCCAGTGGTGTCCAGGGAGTGGAGCAGGAGCTGCTGGGGCCAGGCTGGGACAGAGATAGGGCAGGAGGGATTTGGGATGAGCCTGGGGATGAGTCACCCCTGTCTGAGTCAGTGCTAAAAGCCATTGAGCAACAGTGGCCCAGCTTAGCTATTTTTAATATTTGCTTACTCACATTTACTGTACTAAGCTCTTTACAGGAAAGGTAGTTAAGAGTTGTAGTAAGCTCTTAAAGCCACTTTCCATGGCAGCAGCTCCTTTAATTAATTAGGAGTGATGTCTTCAGTCCTGTTTTTTCTGAGCTTTTAAGGTCTGGGCATAATTCTCGTGCTTGATGTTTGCAGCAGTGCTGCAGCGTGGTGCTCACAGCATTGCCTCTGGGCCTACAGGGATTAATGGGACTTTAAAAGCAGCAGGAGCAACTTGGTAGAGCCTAGAGGTGTTTATTGACCACACCAGGTGGAATTTTGTGTCCAGAGGGCCATGGTTGAATATGTGAATGAAACATTGTAAGGTTTTAGCCACGATGGAATGAACAAATACCAACTTTGCTGTTGGCAGTGCCCACCATCCTTAGGGTGCAACCTTGTGCAGGCTGCCCCAGAGCAGAGTCCCAGAATAAAGCAGGGATTTATTGAAAGGATCTCCTCCATGGATCCACCTTGGGCAGCACCAGAGCCCAGCCAGGGCTGCACCCAAGATGAACCAAAATGGCCCCAAAATGCACGGCCGGGCACGGGCTCTGTCCCTGGGATCAGTTCTGCTCCATTTGCACCTTGCAGTTCATTGTCCCATCCCAGCTTTAGCCCAGGCAGTCCCACCCTGCTTGTTTTTCTCTCTCCAGCCCACGGGGTTTGTGCTCCTGGGCTGAGATTTGGGTCATTTGTCCTTGGTGCCCAGCTGGAGCAGGAATTGTTTTGTCTCCCTGCTCTGTGCACAGAGCTCAGCATCCCTGAATGTGAACCCAGACCCTCACACTAAAGCAGGACAGAATGTGAAAATAAAAAAGCCAAACCTGAGGTATCACCCCAGCCAGGCTCTTGCACTGCCCAGGGTGTGAGGGCTTTTAATAAATCCCTTCTTCATCCTTTAGCACTGCCCAGGCCCTGTTCCAGGCAGCCTCTCTAGGGTTGGATGGGGATGAGCTGGGACAGCTGGGATCACTCCTGTTATCTCCCTGTGCCTGTGTGGCTGAGATCCTGGGAGAGCAAAGCCCAAAGATTCCTCCAGCAGCAGGGAAATGCTCCTGCATCCCTGAGACAGGGAGGCAGAGCTGCAGCTGGGCAGGGTTTGCTGCTTTGGGCTTCTGGAGAGCTGGAAAAAAATCACAGCTGGACTGAAAAATTAACTGGCCCCTAACTTTCTTATGAAACTGCTCTTGGCCAAAGCAAGAAATTGAGCTACCATCAGTTTTCATAACACTCAGACAGTGCTGGGAATGCAGATAGAGTTCACATTCCTCTCATAATTTTTGACTTTGAATTCTGAAATATAGACTATATGTTCAAAGTTGGGTTTTTTCAGTTTTTCTGCATGGTGTAAGACTGATAGGACAATGAATCTGGAGTCAAAGACCACCTGGAGTTAGCAGGCAGCCACTGCAGAAATGGCACAAGCAAATGTTTCCTAAAAAGAGAGAAACGAGTGAATGGTAAATAAAAATGGGATGATTCAGCCCTTCCAGAAGTGCATAGAAGAGTTTGTTTCGATTGTTAACCTGGAACAGGTGTGAGGCTTTCTAGGGCAGGAAAGTTGTTGGTGCCAGGCTGGAATTGCTGTTGGGGTCAGATCTGTGCCAGGTGTGAAGTGTGGCAGAGTCTGTGATGGGTGCAAAGGCAAATTTGGGCATTCTGGGACAAACCCTCAGTGATAGGAGGAGTGTGCAAGATGCAGGATGAAGTTTCAAATCCATTACAGGAGAAGAGAGGGAAAAGAGAAAGGAAAGGAAAGGAAATTTCAAGGAAAGGAGAGGAAAGGAAATTTCAAGGAAAGGAAAGGAAATTTCAAGGAAAGGAGAGGAAAGGAAATTTCAAGGAAAGGAAAGGAAATTTCAAGGAAAGGAGAGGAAAGGAAATTTCAAGGAAAGGAAAGGAAATTTCAAGGAAAGGAAATTTCAAGGAAAGGAAAGGAAAAGGTCCCACTGCTCATCATTGTACACTGAAGCCACTCACGTCTCACCACCTTTGAACCACTGTTGACACAATTCTCAGGTGCAAACATGTAAAGCTGGCTCCTATTTAGGCAGTTAGTTAAAAATAGTGGGGGTGTGTTTGTCCAAGGGGTTGAATGAATGGAGGGTAAATATTTGGGTTGCTTGCCAGGGTGATGCTGGGCTGCAGCTCGTGGTTGGCAGACTCACACCAGCCAACTCTGAATTGTGGCAGAGCATTCTCAGCTAAATTGGCAGTGAAAGTTCATGGTTGAGAACCATTGGTACAACTTTGGATGGTTGCACAAAGAGCCTGTAATGGTGTGGAGGGTGTCTGGAAGCACTGAGGTTTGTTTGGGGTGGTGCTGGAGGACAGGACTGGATTCGCAGGTTCCTTCCTGCTGCTGGTGGCAGAGCTCTGCTCAAACACGGGATTGTCTCGGAGATAAAGCTGATAGCAGACAAACAACAGGGTGTTCCTCCGGCTGAGGCAGAGAGCAGCTGTTAGATAAGACTTTAACTGCAGCAGCTGGCTGCTCATGTTCTGCAGGAGAATCCTTAGAAAACCTTGGGAAAAGTGTCCTTGGTGTCCCAGAGGAGCCAGAGTTCTGCTTTTGGCCACCGAAGGGAGCACAGGCATCCTGGCTTTTGGCAGGGCTCGAGTTGTTTACTGAGACAGCTTTCTAAAGGCTTTGTTTGGCTCTCACTGATTGGCTTCTTCTGTTTCAAGTGTTTTCTTCCAGTTTCCTTGTGTTTGATTTTTGGAGAAGAAAAGAGCCTTCAGCTGGGAGAAATTAAAAGTGGTTTTTTTCCCAATCTTTGTTGCAGTTGGGATCAGAGAAAATCAATTTAAGGGGAGATCTGAACCACATCATTTCTTTGTCATCTTTCCAGGTGGTATTTAGGGCTTAGCTCCTCTTTTTGAAGGTGGCAATATGAGAATTCAGAGTAGGCAACACGAGGATTCTTTAAAGCCTGAAAATACAAAAGTAATTGCAGGCAAACCAAAGCATGTCCTGGGGGAGGGCTCACTCATCCACATCTGAGCCTGCAGTTTAAAGGGGTGAGCTGAGATGCAGATGTAGGATCCCTTCTCAGTCCCAGGACTTGCAAACCTCCTTTTGGTCCAGACAAGTCCATTAACTGTGCCACTTCCTTCCCCTGACCAAGGGGGATAAATGTCTTTACAGCCAGCCATGAGTGCAGGTGCTCTCTGGTGATTAGATTATCATAAAGAGAAATTGCTGTGTGTGTTTATCCCAACAGATGGGTAATAAATAATTGTATTTTCCACTTATATTAAAAATCATGTCTCAGTGGTATTTGGTTTTTCCTTGGGTTGTCCATTTTTTAGCATGAAGTGCTTGAGCTGCTCATTCTGCACCCACTTTTCTAAACTGAAAACATTTTTTTCTATGCACACCAACCCAGTGCAGCCCAATAACTCCACTTGGGAAGTTTTTGGATTGGAAAAGTTCATATTGTCCATTTTCCATTGAGCCTCACAATATCTTGTGCACCTTTGTGACTAAATACAGACGAGAGCTACCAGCATTAAAGCAGAATTTTAACTTAATAAAAGAGGAGCACAGAGAGGGGGTTTGAAGATCTAATTTCTCTTGATGTCAGTAGTAAATCCCAAGTTTATTATGGAATATTTTTGGTTTTCAACTCTATTATAGCAGGAATGTTTATTGGTTAGGGGGTATTTGTGGTGGTTGGTGGTTTGCTCTTAACAGGTAAACAAAACTGGTGAAGTTTTGTTTGCTGTTGTTTGGGCCTCGTTTTAAACTTTGATCCCTTCACAGTGAACTTCAACAATATCTTCTCACCACATTTAAAAAAGAAAAAACCAACCAAACAAAAAAAGAAAAAGGCAAACCATCAAAAAAGTCTTACCGAGGTGCAAAGCCACCACAGGAAGCGCATGACTGCCAGAACTGGGGGTTCGGGGGCCCTGCCCTTCTCACACGAGATGTTGACCACAAAGTCAGAACCTCTTTAGGCCTTGGGGAGGGACCTAAATGGCAGCAGGTGGGTGACATTTATTTTGAGATGTTGAGTGTAAGAGGTGCCACTGTTTCAGTTTGTTCTTCTGAGGGAAAGCTGGGGTTGGTCCTTGCCCTCAGGAATTCCTGCTGTGTGGGAGGAACTGGGATGCCCTCACAGCTTTGGGCAGCTCAGCTCCAGTGCAGGATGGTGGTGCTGTCCTAGAGGAATTTTCTTCTCTGTTCAAAAGGAATTTTGCTGCTGCAAGCCCTCCCCTGTTGCTTGTTCTTTCTCTGAGGCCTGGTGATCTCGTGCATGGTGGCAGGGGCAGCAGTGGGATGATCTGTGAGGTCCCTCCAACCCCAAATCTGTGTTTGTGTGCTGGGGGTGTTGTAGGGGGTGAGGAGTTGTGATCACTTAGTGCTGCCCAGCAAAGAAGGGCTGGAGGGAACCAGGCTGTGAGTCTCCATTTCGTGCTAAGACATGAAAGTGAAAAAGGTCAGGAAGAGCATCTGGAGCTGCTGTCCAGGAAGTGGCCGGGCAGGAGGGAAGTGACCCTGCGTGGTTTGTGAGCTGGGTGGCCACGAGCCAGCAGGAGGGACCTGTGCAAGCTCTGTGGTCACCCAGCCCAGCCCCTGTGCACGTTTCACACACTCAGAAAGCAGAGCCTGAGAGAAGTTCACCTGCTCGGGCTGGGGGGGTTTGGAGGAACTGCTTCCAGCTCTGTTAGGGTGGGATGGGGGAGAGCTGGGCATTGCCAGGGCTGGCACTGATATCCTGGGTAAGTCAGCAGCTCCTTTCATTGCTCCTCATTTGCAGAAAGGACACCCTGAGAACGTTTCTCACCAGCCTTGGCTTTGCTGGACCTCAGCTGGTTGCTTGTTCTGGTTTGTTTCTTACAAGATCTGAGGCACCATCAGAAATCTGGGTGCTGATGTAATAAATCTGTGCTTGCTTTTTCCTTAAAAACTGGTGAAATGTGGGATTCCCTTGTTGAGGAGCACCTGTGGGTCATGGAGGTTGTTTTGGAGCAGCGGGGTACAAACAGCTCCTTTAGAATTGTGGAAATGGATTCTTAAAGAATTTCTAAAATTTGAAAGAAAGTTGATACAGTTTTGGACATTTGTATGTAAACACTGAGAGTTTTATATCTCTTGTGTCTCACTATTCCTCGAGACTGTTAATGGAATAAAATCTTTTAAAATGCCTCTCAGTTCCCTTATCTCTGTAAAAACTAAGAAAACCAACATGGAATCGTCTAAGGAATTACCCAGTGGAACTGGTGCCAGGATGGCACAGCTGGGACCTGGGGATCATCCCTTCTCCACATGCACACATGGAGTAAATTAATCCTGTTCAATGAGTAAGGTGAGGTGGGATGGACTCTGGCTTATTAAAGCCTGGCTTTTAGGGGAACCTGGAGCTCTGGGAGCCTGTAGGTGCATAACAAGTCCCCAGAGGTTTCCTCACCCTTCATTTCAGCATGGTGGGATCTCTGAGATCTTAAGGCTCAGGAGAACAGGATGAAGTGACCTCTCTGGCTCCTGCCTGGTTAAAGAGGGGAGGAATTCTCCAGTTACAGACCTGCACGTGGAAGGTGTGACAATGAAACTGCCTCACCTCCTTCCTGGTGGCTTTTGCTGCTTAGGAAAGCTGCTCCAGCCTGCCCTGGCTGTGTCCACACAGAGTTAGTTCACAGAATCACAGAATGACTGGGTTGGAAGAGACCTCCAAGATCATGGAGTCCAACCCAGCCCCACACCCCAACTCACCCCTGGCACCCAGTGCCACATCCAGGCTTTGTTAAACACCCCCAGGGATGGGCACTGCACCACCTCCCCGGGCAGCCATTCCAGAGCTTTATCACCTTTCTGTGAAAAGCTTTTCCTGCTCTCCAGCCTGTATTTCCCTTGGTGCAGCTCGAGGCTGTGTGCTCTGGCTGTGTCAGTGCTGCTGCAGACAGAGCCCAGCCCCAGGTGAGCACAGGCACCTTCCAGGAGCTGTGAGAGTGATGGGGGCACCCCTGAGCCTCCTTTTCTGCAGGCTGAGCCCCCCCAGCTCCCTCAGGGCTTCCTCACAGGGTTTGTGTTCCAGTCCCTCTCCAGCCTCATGGGGCTGGGAACACAAACCCTGTGAGGGCTGCTCCAGTGTCTCCGTGTCCATCTGTGTGGTGATGTTGGCCTGCTCTGGTCTCCCAGTCAGCACAGACATGGCTCCTTTTGGGGTGGGTTTTCTTCCATTCCCCCTTCTTCTCCACTCTTCCCGTTCCATGGATCTGCACCCTGACTGCAGCGTGTTCTGCTCTCTTGGAGAAGGCAGAGCCATTCCCTGGATCCAGCTCTTGCTGAGTGTGTGCTG